>NW_027507748.1:348627841-348907561 GCF_037356315.1 Lithobates pipiens | reverse complement strand
CATTTGTTTCATGTATCTTAGCCTGACATTGAAAGAACAATTGCACTTTTTGAAACAAAGGGGCTGCCTGTAACTGCAATATTGAGCTCACATACATGAAACAAATGCTTTTTCTATCTAAGGCACTAAGTAGCACATAAACCCTGCTCCACTCTCAGGCACGGTCCCCCGCCAACTGTGAGTGTCATTTCTTAAATAAGTAAGGGGCGGGGCCACCCGGTGATGTCACCACCCCTTGTGACATCATCGACTGATGCATGCTGGGAGGGGGGAATGGGGGGATGTCCCTGAATGGCAGTTTGGACATGTGATCACCCTAAGCAGCAGCGTCGTTCTCGTTGTCGCCGCCGCTGCTGAGGAGAACAAGAGCCTGCCTAGTGGAAGATAAAGAAGCAAGCAAGCTACTGCTCAGCGGTAAGTACATGGGCGCTGTGCGGTGACATGTGTGCTGTGCGGTGGTGGACGAACATGTGCTGTGTGTGTGGTGTGCTGTGCGGTGGAACGTGTGCTGTGTGGTGGGGGGGGGGGAACGTGTGCTGTGTGTGGTGGGGGGGGGGACGTGTGCTGTGTGTGTGGGGGGGGGGGGGGACGTGTGCTGTGTGTGGTGGGGGGGGGGGAGAAACGTGTGCTGTGTGTGGTGTGGGGGGGAAAGGTGTGCTGTGTGTGGTGGGGGGGGGGGAAAGGTGTGCTGTGTGTGGTGGGGGGGGGAGGTGTGCTGTGTGGTGGGGGGGGGGAAAGGTGTGCTGTGTGGTGGGGGGGGAAAGGTGTGCTGTGTGGTGGTGGTGGTGGGGGGGGGAAAGGTGTGGTGGTGGTGGTGGGGGGGGGAAAGGTGTGCTGTGTGTGGTGGGGGGGGAAAGGTGTGCTGTGTGGTGGTGGTGGGGGGGGGAAAGGTGTGCTGTGTGGTGGTGGTGGGGGGGGAAAGGTGTGCTGTGTGGTGGTGGTGGGGGGGGAAAGGTGTGCTGTGTGGTGGTGGTGGGGGGGGAAACGTGTGCTGTGTGGTGGTGGTGGGGGGGGGAAACGTGTGCTGTGTGGTGGTGGGGGGGAAACGTGTGCTGTGTGGTGGTGGTGGAGGGGGAAACGTGTGCTGTGTGGTGGTGGTGGAGGGGGAAACGTGTGCTGTGTGGTGGTGGTGGGGAACATGTGGCAGAGCCTCCATGGCGCTCTCCTCAAATCCTCTGGATGGCTGCAGAAGGGACAAGGAGGTGGGCGGAACATCCCCATTCCCTGCTGCTCTGGAATGTGTGGCAAAGATCGCTAAGACTGCAGCACAGCTTGTAAGGTAATTTTTTATTTTATTTTTTTCATTGTCAGGATTTCAAAGTACTCTCACCTCTCCACCCCCCCACCATACACTATACATACACCCCTCCTCCCACCATACACATACATACACCCCTCCCCCCACCATACAACCCCCCCACCATACACTATACATACTCCCCTCCCCCCACCATACAACCCCCCCACCATACACTATATACATACACCCCTCCCCCCACCATACACTACACATACACCCTTCCCCCCCACCATACACTATACATACACCCCTCCACCCACCATACAACCCCCCAACCATACACTATATACACCCCTCCCCCCACCATACACTATGTACACCCTCCTCCCCTCACCATACACCCCCTCCCCCACCATACACTATACATACACACCCCTCCATACACCATCCATATATACTGTTCTCACCAAGTGACACCGTCTGCTGCCCTGCTGAAACCGTCCTCTGCCCTGCTGACACCATTTACTCTACTGACACTGCCCTCTGCCCTGCTGACTCTGCCCTGCTTACACCATTTACTCTACTGACACTGCCCTCTGCCCTGCTGACACTGCCCTCTGCCCTGCTGACACTGCCCTCTGCCCTGCTGACACTATTTACTCTACTGACACTGTCCTCTGCCCTACTGACACCATTTACTCTACCGACACTGTCCTCTGCCCTACTGACACTGTCCTCTGCCCTACTGACACAATTTAGTCTACCGACACTGTCCTCTGCCCTACTGACACAATTTAGTCTGCTGACACTGCCCTCTGCCCTGCTGACACTGCCCTCTGCCCTGCTGACACTGCCCTCTGCCCTGCTGACACTGCCCTCTGCCCTGCTGACACCATTTACTCTACCGACACTGTCCTCTGCCCTACTGACACCATTTACTCTGCTGACACTGCCCTCTGCCCTGCTGACACTGCCCTCTGCCCTGCTGACACCATTTACTCTGACACTGTCCTCTGCCCTACTGACACCATTTACCCTGCTGACACTGCCCTCTGCCCTGCTGACACTATTTACTCTACTGACACTGTCCTCTGCCCTACTGACACCATTTACTCTACCGACACTGTCCTCTGCCCTACTGACACTGTCCTCCATGGGACATGTGCTGTGCGATGGGGGGGACATGGGACATGTGCTGTGCGGTGGGATGTGTTGTGCGTTGGGGGGACATGTGGGGGGACATGTGCGGTGGGGGACATGGGAGATGTGTGGTGTGAGGTGAGATGTGCTGTGTGGTGGGGGGACATGTGCGATGAGATGTGCTGGGCTTGGGGGACATGTGCTGTGCGATGGGGGGCATGGGCTTGGGGGACGTGGGCTGTGCTGGGGAACATGGGAGATATGTGGTGTGAGGTGAGATGTGCTGTGTGGTGGGGGGACATGTGTGGTGGGGGGGTGGGCTGTGCTGGGGGACATGGGAGATGTGTGGTGGGGGGAGGTGTGGGGTCAGATGTGCGGTGGTGGGACGTGTGCTGTGCTGGGCAGATAGATTTTATGTCTCTATATCCCCTTATCATAGAATGATGAAATATAGTCAGTGAATTTATTTATTTTTATTGCAGAAGCTGTTGGACTGTAGAAATTCATCTTTACTTGGTCTACGCCATTTACAGGTAAGCAATGAACAAAATAATGCAATTTATTCACAAATGTGTATATATTTTTATTAAATTCATAATTTAATTTTTGTTTTATTTTAATCCTCTAGGTTGAAGATCCAAATGATTTTGGAAAACTAAAAATTAAGAAATATAGTATGAAAAAGGTTCATTACTCTAAGCTAAATAATACTCTCTCTCGATCTCTCTCGATCTCTCTCGATCTCTCTCTCGATCTCTCTCTCGATCTCTCGATCTCTCTCTCTCTCTCTCTCAATAAAATTCTATATTCTCATACATTTGTGTGTGCGTTTTTTTTTTTTTTTTTAAATATATGGTTATAGGTCAGATTATATCTAAGGTCACGTTACACTAAGAATACATACATTTAGTATTTCTATATCACACCAGAAAGTAAACAAATCTCTCTCTCTCGTGAGTGGAGCTATATTTTTGGGTGGAAATTTATTAGTCTTTGTTGTGCACCTGGTCACACTTTTTATCACAGAAGTGTGTGGTGACAACTATAAAAAAAAATTTTTTTTTTTTCTACGCATAAGCTCAATGGGCTATTCGAGGGGTGCCCAACCGCTGGCACTCTGATGTGGCCCGCCATGTCTTGCTCTGAGATGTCGGGTCAGCATGCCCAGATCGCGGGTTCCCGACCCTCCATCTTTGAGCATCAGCACAAAGAATGGAGCCCTCGCTAGAGGAAGCCAGCTGGCTCCTTCTCAGGTGGCGTGATACCAAATGTACTCCCGCCTATGACATGAAGCATCGCTTCTGCTCTCTACAGCAGCCGCATGCTTCTGTTTTCTGTCACACTAACGCATGGGAACCCACAATTTGAACAACAGTACCCAGCAGCATTACCAGTATCAAACAGCAGTAACCGCCACCAGTACCAGCCAGCAGTACAAGTACCAGCCGGTGGTATCAGCAGGCAGTGCCCAACAGCAGTAACGCCTGATTCACACCTATGCATTTTTTTTGTGCTTTTTGCAAATTTGCACCACATCCATTTAACATTGGATTGAAATGGAACACGTTCTGTAGAGCAAATCTGCAAAAAGCACAAAAAATGCCATAGGTGTGAATCAGACCTAAGAGCCAGCAGTACCAGCACCTGTCCGAAGTACCAGCCCTTGAGGACAGCCAGCAGCAGCCACCAGTTATAGCCACATGGGGGACAGCCACAACCAGCTGCAGGAATCCTGAGGAAGAAGTGAAGATCAAGGTCAGTTGAGATGTAAGAAAACCACAATGCATCTGTGTGAAAGCAGCCTTAGGCCCCTTTCACACGATTGGTCCGATGAGGTCTACCTGTCTGTTTTTCATGAGGACCCTCCATTCACCTCTATAGAGCGGCATATGTAAACAGACTTTTATCTGCTTACACAAGCCTATCTGCAATCCAAATGCCTTAAAAAAAAAAAAAAAAAAAAAGGGACAATTGCCACCTCCGAGAATGTGAGTGGGCGGGCAGGTGTCGCCGAGGATGAGAGAGCCGGCGGCTCTGTTGAGAGACAGCGGGTGGCTTGGCTCAGCTCACTGACAGTATTTGAGCGTCTGCTGGCCAATCAGGGAGCCGGCGGGCGGGGGAGAAAAGAGATGACATCTCTCACTGCCAGGCGCCCGCCCTGCATCCCTGCAGTTCCGCCCTCACTGCAGTGTGCAGGCAGCCACGGCAGCAGAGAGATTACTTCATCTCTCTGTTGCTTGACTGGTAATCTGCTGCCTGGGACAGAGCAAGAGACAATCTGCATTGTGTGGCATGGGACATGGCAAGTGACAATCCACATTGTGTGGCATGGGATGTGACAAACTGCAGCTGGTGAAAGGTGACGTGGCAAGTGACACTCTGCAACGTGTGGCATGGGACGTGGTGAGTGACAATCTGCATCTGGTGACGTATCAAGTGACAATCTGCATCTGGTGGCGTGACAATCTGCATCTGGTGACAGGCGACGTGGCAAGTGACAATCCGCAATGGCAGGTGACAGCAGCAGGTGACACGCTCGGGGCTCCCACTGATTCTGCATTATGGTAAGTTGAACCATTTAATTTTTTATAACAATGTAATAATAGTAATGTGCTTCAATCATCCTGACACCATAACAACCGTGGCGCCGTGATGATTGAATCGCTAACACCAGCAATTTCCCTGATAAATTTACCCCCAAAAAACATATTTTCTGGCAGTGCCCCTCCTGAGACTAGGCTCTGGATCCACCCCTGCTGTAGACAATACCGTTTTGATTTATGATCCAGGTGCTCTTATATTACAATTCTCCAAATTTTTATGGAGTTTACATTTTTATTTTTATACTTCTTTTAGAAATGCTGAAATGCACAGCCCAATGGTTGAACAATTTATACCTTTGATACTGGAAGACAAGAGAGGAGACCGATTCCGAATATGTTTTATTTAAACTAGGATATCCATTTCTGGTTTGTGGTATCTAACAACCTTGTAAGTATAAAATAAAAAATGAAAAAAAGGTATACATATTCTCATTCAGTTTTACTATTTTTATTTTTTTTTCATAACATTTTTAACATAATGTAAAAAAAATTATATAAAATAATTTAAATTGAATGTTACTCTAAGGCCAGTTCTGAGGCTTCATAAGCATTAGAGTACATGAATTCGACATGAATCGTTGGGATCTGGAACAAAGCGTTTCGTACAGCATTAACAGCACAAGATGGGATGACTCTCCGGTTTCCCTTTCCCAAGTAGCCATAGATCCATGCAGTAAACGTTCTATAAGCTGTCTTCCGCAATCGTCTTAAAAATAAATAAAAATGATTACAGTTGCATAACAAATAATTCACTATATATTGGAACTTTTAATTTGTTAAATCGTAGGTCTGCCTACCTTTTTCAGAAATCTAAAAGCCAGCAGCTACACAGACTACAGCTGTAGATTTTTAATATTAGGACACTTACCTGTCCTGGAGTCTAGGAATGTCGCCACACCAGCTTATTATTATAATTTTTTTTATACACTGCCAACAGATCACTTTTTTTTTTTTTTTGGGCTTTTTTTATAGATTATCAGTAATATTGGAATGCATTTTCTGCACTTGCACCATTTCCTATTCCCAAGACGTTCTGTTTCACCTTCCTCTTTAGTTTCTGTTGATTGAAGCATGAAAATCTTTTGTAATGGATTACATGGAAACGCTGGATCGTTTTCTGGCTCTGTATATTGTGACCATAGTTCCTCAAGCAACATTTGTCTCTGTAGCATAAACCCAAAAATATTTTCTTTACCTATTTATCCTTTATAGGTTAATAAATAAAATCAATTTTATTACGAATTTTGATTTAATATTTATTCTTGTTTGGCAAAAATGTATTTAAAGAAAGATGTTTTTTATTTTAATTTAAATAAATAATGTTTGATAGTAATTCATCATGGTTCTTTTTTTATTTAATTTTATAATTACACATGTTACACTTCATGATACCTCAAGCTATTTCTAATAATGCTTACACTCTCCCATGTAGTTGCTAACAGAGGGGGTTTCAACTTCAATCTGAGGCAGTATTGCACCATGTTTTAATAATAATTTTTTTACATTAAAAGATATTTTCTACTTATCAAGAGCATTGTCAATTTTACAATTCTTTATGGACACACACACACACACACTTAGAGATTGCACTTGTAATGCCTACAGGAATGCCTTCAGAAAATAACCCCCCCTATCCAATGTCCTCCTGTATTCTCACCTACCCCATCCCTTAGATACCTACGCCAATAAAATGAGGGCTTTTTAAAATCAAACAATGAATTAACTGTCTTGCTTCCTTGACCACACTTCACAGTCAACATTGGTACGAGAAATGGTCTGTCCAATAGGTTTGTCTCCCCCTTCCTCCTTTACATGCAACATTTCCATTGTCAAAGCGCAACACGGTTTAAGCATGCACATTGGGAAACTAGCTGTGAAGTTGCAAGGCTCCAATTGGAGTTATAGCTACACTTATCTGCCTTCCCACAACTGTTTTTGACAGGTACATATTTACACTTCAATCTGACATAGGCGATGTTTGGTACATCAAACGTTAGAACCTCCCTCCTTTGCCCCCATGACATTTGGAGAGTGCATCATGATTTGCGCTTGCACATTAGGGATATGACCATGAATCCCAATGGATTCAATGCCAGTTTCTCATACTGGTCATGGTGGCGGCAGCTACCAACAGCTGATCTGAAAAGACATTGCAGCCTCACTGGACAGGTAAGTGTCCATAGATTAAGTCACCAGCTACTGTATTTGTAGCTGTGGATTTTACATTTATTTTTTGGCACACACTGAAAAAAACATTAAAAGAGAATTGTGGTGGATTTTTTTTGTACGTTATACTTACCAAGGTGGATGCAGCATGTGACCGATGCTGCATCTGTCCACCGGTGCCTTGCACTGAGAATAGAGCGATCAAACATCGCCAAGGGGGATCCGTGAGAACCAAGCCAATCGGAGAGCTACTGCCTGTCACTCAGCGGTTCTCCACTGAGATGGCTCGCAGTCCAAGCACCTGGCGCATCCAGACTTCCAGAGTCGAGATGACACGGTGCCTGGACTGATCTGTGTGATGTCAGCAGAGAGCGGACTTCAGACCAGCTGAAAACGGGAGAAGCACAGCCAAACAAGCTCATGCATGACTACAATACGAAGTAGAGACATGTAACTTTTACATTATAAACGTAAGTTTGTTTTTGAAATTTAAAAAGTTACTTACCATTATTTTTTATCAGTAAGATCTGTTAGATGTAAGAATAAAAAAAATTATTAGATCACAAAAAATTATAAATTGGGTTAAATGAGAAATAACTAAAATTATATTTTGTATAGTTAGTAAAGAAAAAACGTATATATGTACACACATAATATGTATAGTAACGCACATATAATGAAACAAAAAGTGTTTGTGTATAGGTATAAATACATACATACTGGACACTTTATTATGTACAGCTTTCACAGCACCGTTTTGAGTGTAGAACTGGAAGGAGCCAGCAGAAGATGGGGACACTGCAGCTATAAAGGGATGGACATGGTCCGCAACAATACTCAGGTAGGCCGTGGTGTTTAAATGATACTCAATTGGTACTAAGGGGTCCAAAGTGTGGCAAGGAAAATATACCCCTCACCATTACACCCAGGGCCGGTGCTACCACTAGGCGGAGTAGGCAGTCGCCTAGGGCGCACTACCCCCCAGGGCGCAGCCACAACCTCTGTATGCCTCCAATCCCCCAATGTCTTCACAGAGTAAAAGCTCACAGCAGTGTGTGTGTGTGGGGAGGAGGGGCGGGGGTTCGGTGGAGAACAGAGCATCGAGAGGTGCAGCATCTGTTAGCCGACACCAGAGCAACACCGCCCAGTGCTGAGGAGAGCCCCGGATGTAATGATCGATGAAGCAGAAGTAAGGAGGAGGGAGGATCACTATCTACAGCGAGCTGTGGAGGGAGGGGGGGGGGGGGGGGGGGGAAGAGTAGTGCAGGAAATAAGAAGTCAGCTAGGTAGGTCAGTATGTGTGTGTGTGTGTTTGTAATGGTCAGGTAGGTCAGTGTATGTGTGTGTGTGTCAGGTAGGTGGGTCAGTGTATGTGTAATGGTCAGGTAGCTCAATGTGTGGGTCAGGGTGTGTGTAATGGTCAGGTAGGTCAGTGTATGTGTCAGGTAGGTAGGTCAGTGTGTGTGTGTGTAATGGTCAGGTAGGTCAGTGTGTGTGTGTGTAATGGTCAGGTAGGTCAGTGTGTGTGTAATGGTCAGGTAGGTCAGTGTATGTGTGTGTGTGTGTGTGTGTGTGTGTGTGTGTGTGTAATGGTCAGGTAGGTCAATGTATGCGTCAGGTTGGTGGGTCAGTGTGTGTAATGGTCAAGTAGGTAGGTCAGTGTGTGTGTGTGTGTAATGGTCAGGTAGGTCAGTGTATGTGTGTGTGTGTCAGGTAGGTGGGTCAGTGTATGTGTAATGGTCAGGTAGGTCAATGTATGTGTCAGGTTGGTGGGTCAGTGTGTGTAATGGTCAAGTAGGTAGGTCAGTGCGTGTGTGTGTAATGGTCAGGTAGGTCAGTGTATGTGTCAGGTAGGTAGGTCAGTATGTGTGTGTGTGTGTGTGTGTGTGTAATGGTCAGGTAGATCAGTGTATGTGTCAGGTAAGTGGGTCAGTGTGTGTGTGTAATGGTCAGGTAGGTGGGTCAGTGTATGTGTAATAGGTAGGTAGGTCAGTGTATGTGTCTGGTAGGTGGGTCAGTGTGTGTGTGTAATGGTCAGGTAGGTCAGTGTATGTGTCAGGTAGGTGGGTCAGTGTGTGTGTGTAATGGTCGGGCGGGTCACATATTGCAAAGGCAGTGGAGCCATGGGCAGAACCAATGGGGGGGGCAGCAAAATGAGGTTTCGCCTAGGGTGTCAAAAATTCTTGCACCAGCCCTGATTACACCCCCACCACCAACCTGAACCCCGTGATACAAGGCAGGATGGATTGATTCATGCTTTCACTTTTTTTTTTTTAATGCAAATTTAAAACCCTACCATCTGAATGTTACAACAGAAAATGAGACTCATCGGACCAGTCAACATTTTTTCAATCTTCTATTGACCAAATTTGGTGAATCTGTGACAACTGTAGCCTCAATATCATCATGTACTTAGATGACTGGAGTGGCACCCAGTGTGGTTTTCTGCTGCTGTAGCCCATCTGCTTGAAGTTTCAATGTGTTGGGCATAAAGAGATGGTATTCTGCATACCTTGGTTGTAAATAGTGGTTATTTGAGTAAATGTTGCCTTTCTAAAATCTGTACCATTAAAAACTCTGAACTCACATATGAAGTAGGGATTTTAACACACACATAACAAATGGTCCATAATGGAGGCAAACACACCACACCCCCATATCCATGCCCCTATATCTACATGAAGGTTGATGGATGCATGGATTACAACGTGGGGTTGTTTATTTTTGTAAGCATTGGATTAGAGCCCAAAGGCTCTAATAGGCTTCAAGAAAGGGTGACCATGGCGCAGAGAGCACCGTGCTCAAAGCCCACCCACTTGTGTGACATTAGCAAATTTAAAATCGTTATTGTGACACTAATTTCCTCTTGGTCATTCATGGGAAAAGGGTTCTGAGACACAACTGGGTGGGAGTCCTACCTAAGACCCGATTGGCCGTGATAATCAGCAAACGCCATGACTCAGGGGAGATGCAGGGGTAAGCCACTGTAGCCATGACGTGGATGGGGTAAGTGCGGGACTGGCAGGCAGCAATGGGTGAGCAAAGTGGTGATCGAACAACGCATATATTAATTTTGTTGCTGCAATTATTTTTTTAATGAAAAGCTGTACAGAAAAAAGTAGCCGCTGGGTGTAGATATACACACATATATATATATATATATATATATATATATATATATATATATATATATATATATATATATATGAGAGAGAGAGAGAGAAACACACACACACACACACACACATATATATATATATAACGAGATACATATATAAGATACATGTATAACAAGAGATATAGATATATCTATATACATACACACACATATATATATATACATATATATATATATATATATAAAACAAGATATATATCTCTTGTTATGTAGATATATCTGCACAGAAGCAAATGATTTAGTTTACAATTAGTATATTTTTAAGCCTCTTACCTTTTTGCTGCTGGTGTCTGTTATAAATGCAGTATATTTCCTGGTTCCTGGAGGGAGGAGGGGTTTGCATAGCTAAGGGGCGGCAACTTCCTCTGGCACTGCCGTTGCTATGGAAACCTGACCTGAAACCTATTTCACTGCTTGTGTAGCACTGAGCATGTGCGAGATTTGCAAGGCTGAGATCCAGGAAGAAATACAGTCTGGCTTCAGATGCCCACACCAAGGATGGCCACAGTCTGCTGCAAGTTTATAAAGTTACAAAATGCTGTAATAACCTAACAAAACGGACCTTTGTTTACAGACTAACTTTACTAGAATGCTTTAAGCTTGTGTATGATAAGTGTATGATAGGTTATTTTTATTTAAAAAGTCACATTTTGGCTGGAAAACCACTTTAAGCAATCTTGAATCCCACAATTAAACATCTTTGGTCAAAATTTATAAAACAAATACTCACTTCCACATTGTATTTCAATGATTTCTAGCAAAATCCTATTAATCTGAATGATCTTGAAGTATTTGGACAATATTCACTTATTCCAGTGTTCAGCTTAGACGTGTCACCAAAGTTTTGGAATGGAGACTGATTAGAACACCTGCATTTTTTTGTTGCGGTCTGTGTCCCCCATTATGGACATTCACCCCATCTATTTGTCCTGTTTACTGTGGAAAGTAGATGGAAATCCTAGTGTTGGGTCGTCAGCAGAACACAATAAATTGCTTCCTAGTACGGCTATGGGACAGGAAAAAACCCCCAAAAAGTGCCTTTAAACCCCTTTCACACCACACCGCTGATAGCGTCGGCGGTAAAACGCTTCTATTTTTAGCGGCGTTTTACTGCCAGATTTGCGGCGCATTTCAGCCGCCAGCAGGGCGCTTTTACCCCCCGCTAGCGGCCGCGAAAGTGTTAAAACCGACGGCAATACGCCGCAATAGCGGCGTTTTGCCGGCAGCATTACCGCACTGCCCCATTGATTTCAATGGGGAGCAGCGGTGGAGGAGCAGTAAACACACCGCTCCTAAGAAGCTGCTGGCAGGATTTTTTTCTGACGTCCTGCCAGCGCACCGCTGTAGTGTGAAAGCCCTTGGGGCTTTCACACAATGGTGCAGCTTCTTTAGGGCGGATTGCAGGCGCTATTTCTAACGCTATAGCGCCTGCAAAACGCCCTGGTGTGAAAGGGGTCTTAGCGGTACTTTAATGTGAACATTTTGATCTGAAATTTGAATATTGATGAACTCTCATTCCATGTCAATAACGTCCCTTGCTGGACATGTGTAAATCATTAGACAGCCTTAAAGTCGTTGCACCAAAATGTAGAGGTGAGAAATTAATATAGGTTTTGATTGTTTTACGAGCACTGCACTTTATGCCGAGTTCACACTATTGTTAATTAAGGCTGCTTTCACACTGGGGCGGTATTCAGGCGTTACAGCGCTAAAAATAGCGCCTGTGTAACGCCTGAAAAAAACCGGCCCCTTTCACACTGGAGCGATGCCCTGGCAGGACGGTGAAAAAAGTCCTGCTAGCCGCATCTTTGCAGCGGTGAAGGAGCGGTGTATTCACCGCTCCTACCCATTGAAATCAATGGGACACCGCGGCAATACCGCCGGCAAAGCGCCGCTGCAGCGGCGCTTTGCGGGCGGGTTTAACCCCTTTTCGGCCGCTAAAACTACGGTAAAGCGCCGCTAAAAATAGCGGCGCTTTACCGCCGACGCTGCTCCCGCCCCAGTGTGAAAGCAGCCTAAATGTGATTTTCTCTGCATCCAATTTGTGCATAAGGAGATTGTGACCCTCTCTCAACAGAGCCGGTTCACAAAGCGGCGGTTGTGGTGCGAATTACACAGGAGTTCTGTGCGTCTTCTGGTCTGTTTCAGGTCCGAATTCAGACCTGAAACAGGAACGCACCGGACCCCTGCCACACAGACATGTAAACCCAGCCTTAATTTGGTTTATGCGTTTTTGCCATTTTTTTTTTTTTTTTTGCGTGCAATAGTGAACTAGCTGCTAAATTTTGGGATTTCACTCTTAGGCGTACCTAAGGGTGAAATCAAAAATCCCATTGCTCTTATTTAGGCACAGAGTTTTTGTGCATTGTAAAAATCTTGACACAAGAAAAGGTCAGTGTGATATGGATGAGGTTTGCAGCATAATCATAGAGCCAATTTTGATCATTACATTTTCTATAAGGGTTAGATTTTTTGGGATATTGTCACACTCTCCTCCTCTCTGATCCAGCTCTGGATCTTTTCTCTAGTTTCACCTGGAGGGCCCATGCTATGGCAATCAGAAGATAGCTCTCCTGATCAGTGCCAATGCCAAAAAGGAGATTACAGATTGGTGCAGCTTTTAAATTGAAAAGCAACACAAGTGGTTTAGCAATTGAGCAACACACTACTGCGAGTCTGCTGAATCCCTTCCTGTTCCTGCTACAGTACTTACCTGAGCCTTGAGCCTCCTCTGCACTCTCTGGTTATCCAAGGATCCCTGAACATCCTGTGCCATCTAAGAGACTCCACTGCACCCAAGAGAACCTTGTATCATCTGGCAACTCCTAGTGCACTTTGTGTGCCCTCATGTCTCAGTGCAGTCTCTGGCATGTCCCACAGTTATGTGGCCTACTACACCGAACCATCAGTCCCATTTCCTGCCTCTCTACCTTCTGGTAGGTTTCTGAAATAACCAAGATATCCTAAAAGAATAACTCCACTTTAGTTAAGAAAAAAATTCCCCTCTGGGTGATCTACGTGCATAGCATGCAACAAACGTTGTTGCAGTATTCTACCTGTTTCTGCACTGAAGGAAAGCGCTGCTTGTGTATTGAGTACCCATTGTGAATGATATTTAACTTTTTCATTATCAATCAGCTGGTGAATTGCAATCTTCTAATGAGGAAAACTGCAGCATCAACATCCCTTCAGAAGTGATTAACCCCTAGGTTGCCATATTACACTGAATTTTACCAAAAATTACAGCACCGCAGATTGAAAAGGAAAGGTATTTTTTAATCACATTCAACTACAATACAGTTATGTAGCAATTGTATAAGCTATATGATTGTTTTGGTAATTTTTTTCCCCCCACGAAAGTGGAGTTACCCTTTGATTAGCTAATATACTTGTAGTGTTCTAATGAGGAAAGTTGTGGTGTCAACATCCTTTTAGATGTGATTAACCCTTTTGGGAGAATCTCAACAATTTATGTATTTTCTTTACCTAAAATCTGACCTATATGCATTGTAGACATCTGGGAAAATCAATTGGCCCATTACACAAGCAGGACATTACATTTTTGGGGGGCTTTCTGTACACCAGCTGTGTACATAGGGTTGCCACTTGTCTGGTTTTGACTTGGACAGTACGGGTTTAGGAGGCTGTGCCTGGGTTTCCCTCTGCCTCACACCCGGACATCATTTCCAGCTGACAGGGGGTACCATGGGGACTTCTTTTACAAGCCCCAGCACACAGAGGGACCCAGACAGCATGGGGATTGGAGTGGCAGGTGGGGGGAGCAATTACAGTAGGGTGACCAGATGTCCCCGGTTTCAGGGGACACTGCCCCCGGTTTTGTCCCCGGATTTGACATCAACAGGAGCTGGGGCAATTTTCTTACACAGTCATTGCAGAATAAAAAAAATCTGAATTACACCCCCCCCCCTTCCTACTAGCTTGTGGGGGGGGGGGTTCCATTATCTCTGCCCCTTTCTGATGATGATGTGCTGGTCAGAGCGGATGGACTATTTCTTCAGTTTCCGGCATATGCCCATTCAGCTCCGCTCACATGTTCTTCTGCCTTGGCTCAAATCCCTGCCTGCTTATCTTCTTGCCCTCCCCGGGAAAGTCAGTTTCCTCCGCTCCTCACCTAGTATTAGCCGGGGCCCAGAGAGTGAGACCTAAGAGGCTGTGAGGCCTGCGGAGGCGACGGGCAGAGAGAGGCAGCTGAGTTCAGCTGACGATGTCCAGCAGCAGAAATAGAGGGGAAGAAGATCCAATTGTGGGGCTGCCAGTGCCTTCAAGGCTTCAACACAGGTGTCTGGGAATAGACTACATTGCACTGTGTCTGTCTCTCTGGCATAATGGATGATATCAGAACTCACAGGCAGTGGGGGGCACTTATTGGTCAGAAGTTAACAAAATCAGCACCCAGCAGCCATGTTATGTGACACACTGTGACAGAGCCAGCCAGAGCCATGATAGAGTGCCCCCTGCCTGTGAGTTATCATAATGATGATGATCTTAACCAATTTCCGAACGCCTGATAGCAGATTTACTGATACAGGGCAGTCGTGCTGCACAGGATCACTTATATACGTGATGCTGCATTTTTGGGTGTCAGAGCCAATCAGCGGATCCGGCGGACTCGCCTAGTGGTCTGCCCAGGTAAAAAAGGCAGTTTGCCAGTCTGTCAGTATGGACGATATTGATCCTGTGTTCCTGCAAAGCAGGTACAGGGATCTATGTCTTCCCTTAGTAAAAGCACCTCCCCCACAGTGAAAAAAAACTTGTTAGGCACACATTTAACCCATTGATTGCCCTAGATGTTATACCCTTCCCAGCCAGCGTCATTAGTACAGTGACAGTACATATTTTTAGCACTGATCACCGTATTAATGTCACTGGTTTCCACAAATTATCAAAAGTGTCCAATTTGTCCACCACAATATCACAGTCCTGCTATGAGTCGCTGATTGCTGCCATTACTAGTAAGAAAAAAAAAATGTCCCCGGATTTCATTTTGAAAATCTGGTCACCTTAAATTACAGAGCAATCAAAACATAAGGGAGAGAGAGGCGACAGGCAGCTACTGGTGCGGAAGTTTTTAATAAAATAAATGCTTAAAAACAAACAATCTACTCAGTCTGTGAAGTCGGCTGTCCCATTCTTCCCTCCGATCCACGCTGCTCTTGACTAGTGTATAACATATATGCATTTGCTACCAACCTATACTCCAAATTACCCCCCATTTATATAATAAGACCATACCACTTTCTGGAGTAAAATAGGCCGTAGCAGCCATTATTTTATTAATCAAACTGTATAAATATCCAAAAATATATAACTCTTTAAATAACGTAAACAATATAACAATAGCAAAACAATAACATCAGTTATGACAAACATCAGCTCCCCCTAGTGTTGGTCTTTGCAGGTCCACCAATAAACACTCCATTATATCCAAAATTATGACACTGCGGTCCCTCTGACGTGGGTTATTAGGCCTCAAGCCACCAACCGCAATGCCCCCATAACCAATTACCAGCTAACCTCCATTAACTGGGGTACCACCCTCAGGACCCGTACCACCGACAGATCCTGACTCTTTATTCCGAACTCTCTTCCTCCACCCGCAAAGACCAAACACCAGCCACTGCCACGACAGTCCATGTTCTCATCCTGAAAAGAAAAAGCATAAACACACAACACAGAACAACACCACTTGACATATACAACCCAATCTTAGGGAGGGAGGGTGGGAAACTTTCTTTCGGAATGATGCCTTGTGGAGGGGGCAGGATCACCTTCCCTGCACAGCAGGACCCGTCCCCTACACTCCCGGCCAATCACGCGCCTCCTAATATGCAGGGCTGACATGCACTGTTTACACAGTCATGCCAGCCCTCTGCCTTCAGGGTTTTGTTAATCCCTGCGGCGCCGGGCTTTCCTTGACTAGTGTATAACATATATGCATTTGCTACCAATCTATACTCCAAATTACCCCCCATTTATATAATAAATAAGACCATACCACTTTCTGGAGTAAAATAGGCCGTAGCAGCCATTAATTTATTAATCAAACTGTATAAATATCCAAAAATATATAACTCTTTAAATAACGTAAACAATATAACAATAACAAAACAATAACGTCAGTTATGACAAACATCAGCTCCCCCTAGTGTTGGTCTTTGCAGGTCTACCAATAAACACTCCACTATATCCAAAATTATGACACTGTGGTCCCTATGATATGGGTTATTAGGCCTCAAGTCGACAGGCTGACTCAGAGACACCCACCTACCGCAATGCCCCCATAACCAATTACCAGCTAACCTCCGTTATCTGGGGTACCACCCTCAGGACCCGTACCACCGACAGATCCTGACTCTTCATTCCGAACTCTCTTCCTCCACCTGCAAAGACCAAACACCAGCCACAGCTAACAAGGGTAACCCCTTACCCTTGGGAGCCCCTCCACACTCGCAATGCTCGCTGCGCTCCATCCTGGATCCCCAGGGCCCACAGATCAGTCCCCACATCATTGAGGTGCACTCCATCCTTCTTCCAGTAATGCCACGTCTCAACTTCCAACTCCAGGTGTCTTACCCCCAAACCTCCGTTCTTTACCACAAATCTGCTGATGTCCATGTTTGTTTTACGCCTGGCCCTGTTCACGCCCTCCACTGATCTGGCCATCCTTCAACACTAAGGAGCCACCATGTCGGACCACACAATGATAGTGTCCGGATAAGACATACGCAGCCGCAGTATGTCGAACTTCATATCCCGTGTGATATCCAACAAGGACCTGACTCCTAAGTCATTTCCCCCCCACATGTAAAACCAAAACATCAGGAGGCCTGTCCCGCCGTGCAAAACGGTGAACCTCCGATACCATTCTGCTCCACAACATACCCGGAAACCCCAACCAACGGACACAGGCTTCTTGCTTGGAAAACCCCAGCTGCCGCCCGTTAGGCCGGACATCCGCCCTACTGGCCCCCCAGCAAACATATGAATGGCCCAAAATCCAAATCAGGCACTGTACCGCATCTGGAATAAAAGAAAGACAAACGAGCCACCATGACCTTCAAACCAACATAAACACCAACTCAACAGATCCTTAGCTCCCCCAAAACCAACTGTCATCACAACAAGTGAGGGTGGACATATAGTCTAAACCTCCTGGATTCCCACTGCCCAATGTGTTTTACTGCTTCCTCGTCCAAGCCTGACCTAGCCGCTTCCGTCGCTGCCCCTATCCTGAACGAATGAGAAGAAACTTTTGTCCTCTAAACCCAGACCCCGTAAACACTTCCAAAAAACAGCGACAAACTGAAATTTCGAAAAGAGGGGACCCATCCCCATGCATTAAGAAAGAACCTGAAAGCCCCGGTCTGCGTTCCACAAATCCCCTTACCGCCACCACTGGACATAAAGCCGAACCTGGCAAGGGGTAGACGCATACCATCTTACCCCTCCCAGCTTGATCCGTTTTAGATCTCTGCAGCCTAATGGAAACCCCTTCCGCTTTCCACTGGACATCCTGTAACCTAATGCCCCCCTGCACTTTCTTAGAGGGGCTAACCAATTCCCCAATCCTGAACGCCCAAAAAAAAGCCAACAGAAAAGCCACCCTGAATAACCCCAACTCGTAGGTCGAGGAGCAAACCCCCACCAGTTGCTCTAGAATGCCCCTCAGAATCTCAAAAGACACAGGTCGCCTAGCGTCCCTCTGCCCTACCGTCCTCTTGTAGCCTTTTATCGCCTGGCGCACCCAGAAATCCTTTGTAAAGTCAGGAAGCCATTTGAACAGAAATGCCAGACCCACCATCTTCCTACTTATTGCGGCCTCAGAGGCTCCCTCTTCCATCTGTCTAGAAAGGTAATACAGCACCATCCACCGCACTACCGGGCCCGTGGGATTCTCACCCAAACCCTGAACGAAAACCCACCATTCCTCCCATACCTTACCATATGCTCTCCATGTGGGCTCGCTCACCGACTTCCTGATCCATCGTGCGATACGCCCAATGCAAACGTCCACAACCAGTCGGGACAGGGCACTCCGTGTTGCTCCGCAGCTGGCGCCAACTCCCAGAACCTGTCCCACTGAAAGCGAGACAACGCATCAGCAATCATGTTCTCGACCCCCGGCAAGTGCACTGCATAAACGAAGATATTCGGCTGCAAACACCGCAAAACCAGGTGTTGATGTAGCTTTATAACCGGAGGGGACTGAAAGGGTTAATCCTGTGTCTAGGGTGGTCCCTTCAACCTCCCAGACCTTAGATCCAATGTATTGTATAAATTCAGATATATCTGGAATCAATTCTCAAAGGACAAATAAAACCACACACACACCATGGCGTCCTTCGAGAACTAATTATATTGAGTTATCACAAAGTGATTGATATAGTAAATTTCACGTCACACAGAATAAGACATGCACAGTAGACATCAAGACGATTACAGCTGGTCAAGACAAAACGCTATTGTTCTTTGTTCTAAGCTGGCTAAAATAATATGAGAAAAAGATAACAAGAAACAGTATTTGTAGCTAAAGGAATGCTGAGAAAATGTGTGAAAGTTTTAGAGTTTTAAAGTGTGTGAGAACAAATGAGTTAGAAGAATCTCATGTTGAGACAGTTATCTGAGAAGTTAAAGGGGTGTTCAAACTGTACATATTGTAAAATGGAAGTTTGTGAATATTAAGATGGCTGACAGAAACAAGATGGATGCTTAACATAACCTTTCAGGGACGATGCAGATACTCTGTTAATCACCTGCACCACCCCCAGGTTATCACCATGGAACCGCACCTTCCTGTCCTGGAACGATGCCCCCCACAGCTCCACCACCAGCACCACTGGAAACAATTCCAATAGCGCCAGATTTTTGGTGAACCCTGCACCCTCCACCCACAACTGCGGCCAAGGGCCCGCGCTCCAGCGGCCCCGAGCCGTGCTCGCCGACAGCCGTTGACAAAACACTCTACCCATCGGAAGAATTCTACAAGCAAAATTGAGTTTGCCCAACAGTGATTGCAGAACCTTAAGCTGCACCTTGCGCTTGTCCAGTAGTCCCTGAATCCTGGTCTTAAGGTCCAGGAGCTTGTCCTCTGGCAATCTGTATTCCATCGCTTCAGAATCCAACACAATACCCAGAAAGGTGATGACCTTCCTGGGACCCTCCGTCTTGTCTGGTGCCAATGGGATGCCGAACCGATCGGCTATGTGCTCCAGTGTTGCCCACAACACCCCACACACTCTGGAATCCGGCGGACCCACGCAAAGGAAATCATCCAAAGAATGGATAATACAATTCAGCCCTGCGACATCCCGCACCACCCATTCCACAAACGAGCTAAATGTTTCAAACACCGCGCACGAAATGGAGCACCCCATCGGGAGAAAGCGGTCCACATAAAACATGTTGTCCCAATGACACCCCAACAACCGAAAGCTCTCAGGATGCACGGGTAGCAACCGAAAAGCCGACTCAATGTCGGTTTTCGCCATCAGCGCACCCCGCCCGTATCGGCGGACACAACCAACCGTTGCATCAAAGGACGTGTAGCTAACTGTACAGGTGGTGAATAAGCCTGGATTTCTGCGGTTCCTTCTTTGGGACCACTCCCAAAGGAGAAACCACAAGATCAGGGAAAGGTGCCTCTGGAAAAAACGGCCTCCCATCTGCCCCAATTCTATCTCCTCACGCAGTTTCAGAGAAACCACGTCTGAATGCAGCAGGGCCGACTTCAGGTTCCGTGGTACCGACGGGATCACCTCCAACCTACCTGGTATCCGAAACCCCTCTGTGAAACCCTCCTCCAACAGGCGCGCCGCTTACCTATACGGATACCTACCGAGAAACGGTCGCATCCTTTCCACCATCACCGGCGTCCTCCCTCTTATGCGCAGCATCTCCAGACCTACCTCTACCCTGTTTGAAGCATCATGACAGAGGGTGCATTCCCCCGCAGCCAGAACATTCATGCTTGTACCGTCAAGATGCGCCGAACTTACAGGATCCCACGTTGTACTGCCAACACGTTCCCTTCTTTCTACTGGCAGATTGTCCGGGAGTGGAAGATCCACCACCCCCCCTGAAAAAAACTGGCCCGGTGCCCTCGCCAACGTCATCAGGCGCATCCACAGACTAATGTCTTTGTGGTCCCATCTCAGCGACGGCCGCACCGATCTCCGCTGGCAAAACTGTTCATAGTATCTCAGCCACGTGGTTCCCCCGTACACTCGATAAACTTCCCCAACCGAGTCCATATAACAGAAAAGAGCTGAGCAATGCTCAGCGTTCTTTTCTCCAATCACACTCGCCATGATGGCAAATGCCTGCAGCCAATTCGCAAAGGTCCTCGGTATCAGTCTGTACCGTCGCTTCTCCTCGTCGTTTTTCTTAGTATCGTCCAGCTTAACCCTGTCTGGGTTGAACTTCTCTAGTGGTAGTAGTGAAAATATCTCCACATACTCACCCTATGTGGCTTTAAATGAGCCCCCAAATGGCCCCTCAAAGCAGACATACACCTCGCATTTCGAAGAGTCTGCCAAACGTACAATGTCCTGCTTATTAGAGGACTCACTTCCGCTTAATGCCTTAGTGGGCACTGGTGTTTCCTGCCCTGCAGGCCCAGCCACCGCAGTGACAACCACTCCCTGGGAGCCGACCGACTCTCCTGCGCCTTTTTCGCCTCCCCGGATACCCCACCCAAGGGGATCCAAGCTGCATCCGGGCCAGCGGCAGCCCTCTCCTGGTTCTCAAACCTGCCTACTAGCTCCTTAATCCCAGCCAAAAAACCCAATAACCCGCTCTCGGCCCTGACAGCCCTGCCTGTCCCCAAGCCCACCACTGCCAGAGTACCCGCTCCCTCAGCACTGCCCACAGCACCTGATACAACCCCCCCACCAATAGGTAAACTTAAAGGGTACTCACCGGGCTGCACAGGAGCGATCCCACCAGTCGATCTCTTGGACTCCCTTGCAGGGGTTAGCCTCCTCGGAACCTCTTCCTCCTTTCCAGACACCTCGCCCTCCGACCTGTGACCGGACATATGTGCGTCTTCTCCGGACAGCCCACCAGGGGACATGGCCCTGGCTGCTGAGGGTAAAACAGCTGACCTGGCCTGCCGCCATGCTGCATACCCGCTTGTGGATTTCCTGGTCGCCTTCGCTGGGCCAGTGCGGACCACCGCAGCCCCATCTGACCGAACCCCATTCGCAGACACAAGCCTCCGTCCCTCCTCATCCGACCTGGAGATGCTAGCCCTGGGGGGGGGGAACTCACCCCCGCGGCACGAGAGCTCCCCCGCTGAGGCCCTAACCCTGCGTGCTCCATGCCAGGTGGGGGGCCCGCATCAGCTCCCACAGTGCTTCTAAGCGACCTGGCAGCCCCTGCTGATCCACCCTCTGGTGGATGAGTCATCTGGGACACAGCACAGGACTAAAACCTCAAGGGGTGAGGGAATTTAAACCAGGATAGTTGGCAAGTATGAAGCAGCTGCTTTGGGCCCCATAACAATGACAGGGCCCAGGGCAGCTGCCCCTTTTGCCCTGCCTTAAAAATGGCCCTGCCCCCTCCTCTAATTACCCCTTATCTGTGTAATTACCCCCTCCTCTGTATTTGCATCCCTTCTCTGTTATTGCCCCCCTCTTGCACCCCCGTAATTGCCCCCCTCCTCTAATTGTGCCCCTAATCTCTGTAATTGTCCCCCCTCCTCTGTAATTGCTCCCCACACCAGTGGCAGTCCACCCTTAGGGGGCGCCCGGGCGCCGCCCCCCCCCCCCCCCCTCCAGGCAGTCACAAAAAAAAAAATTGAAAAAAATATATATATTTTTTTTTTAAATGGCCCTTTAAAAAAAAAAAAAATGAAAAAAAGTCCTTAAGTGCACTGTGTACGAGCGCCGGACACAGTGCAGAGCTGGACACAGTGCACTATGTTAAGCACCACGTCAACGCAATCACAATATTGCAGACGCAGCGCTTCATTTGCGGGGTTTTAACCCGCCTTGTGGCGCAATTAAAAGTGCCGATCTGCATCCGCCCGGCGCCCATAGGTTTACTATGCTATGGGCTTTGAGTGACAGACTAGTTAGTCTGTCACTTCCGGTTTTCCCCTGTGTCAGACCAGTGCGCCGAGTGGAGGAGCAGAGGAGTGAACTCCTGCACTTGCCGCTATGAAACAACAGCAAGGTAGATGCTGGAAATCCACAGGAGGGGGGCAGAGCTCAATGATTCCACTGACAGCCAAACGAGGCACAGCAACACCAGTGGAGATATTAGAATCACTGACGATCACACAAGGCTGGTCTCCTTATTTCTACAGGATGGATGGAGGGGGAGGTTTCACACGGGCTGTGTGTTTATCAAGTGCTGATCGTCAGTGCTTCTATTATCTCCACTGGTGTTGCTGTGTCTCGGTTTGGCAGTGTCAGTAGGGTTGCCACCTTTTCTTCAAGTCAAACCCAAACAGTTTTGTGGCCCACAGAAATTTCTTTTTTATAGTATAAGCTATACATATATTTTGCTACTAAATAACATTTCTAATCATATGTATATAAGTTAATAACAAAAGTCCTCTTTTACATCAGAGTCCACAGAGTTCCCCTTTTACCTCTGAACTCTGGGGACTCTGACATAAGGAATGCTCTGTGAACCCTGATTTATGGGGGAACACTGAGTACTCTGATGTACAGAGAGGACTCTGCTGTAAGGGGAAACACTGGTGTAAAGGGTAACTCTGATGTAAGGGGTGCTCTGAGAACCCTGATTTGACTTAGTGTACTCTCTCTGAGGAAGGAGAGGGAAGGGGGGAGACTTCATTCAGAGACAGGGATGGATGGTGAGCTCACTCACCCCTTGGCAGTCTGCACCTCTCATTCAGATGGATTTGAGGCTGCTGGACTTCAAATTTCCAGCCTCAACTTTCCTTTTCTGAGGCACAGCACCGGGGATTGGAGTGTGGGCAGACACAGAGGGGTAGGGATGGGGGGGAAGAGGTGCAGATCAAGCCCTCTCTCTTCTCCCGTCTGTATGTGTTGGTGGGGGGGTGGAGGGTATGGTTTGTTAGTGGTGGCTTTGGGCAGTGTGAAAGACAGTGTAACAGACACTCTCAGCAGTGAAAACTGCAGCCAGAAACCCTGCTGGGAAACCATAGTCCAGTCTAAATAATGTGTCCGGGTTTCAGACAGTCTGCAACCTGGACGCATGATTCCAAACCCGAACTGTCCGAGTGAATCCTGGACAGGTGGCAACCCTAAGTGTCAGTGGAGGCTCTTGTGAAACACACAGCCCATATGAAGCCTCCCCCCACCCACCCATCCCTCTGTCCCTGATTCATCCCACCCACCATCTCTCTGTCCCTGATCCCTGATCCATCCCACCCACCCACCATCCCTCTGTCCCTGATTCATCCCACCCACCAGCTCTCTGTCCCTGATCCATCCCACCCACCCACCATCCCTCTGTCCCTGATTCATCCCACCCACCAGCTCTCTGTCCCTGATCCCTGATCCATCCCACCCACCATCCTTCTGTCCCTGATCCATCCCACCTACCATCTCTCTGTCCCTGGTCCATCCCACCCACCATCTCTCTGTCCCTGATCCATCCCACCAACCATATCTCTGTCCCTGATCCATCCCACCGTCCTTCTGTCCCTGATCCATCCCACCTACCATCTCTCTGTCCCTGATCCATCCCACCTACCATCTCTCTGTCCCTGGTCCATCCCACCCACCATCTCTCTGTCCCTGATCCATCCCACCAACCACATCTCTGTCCCTGATCCATCCCACCCACCATCTCTCTGTCCCTGATCCATCCCACCGTCCTTCTGTCCCTGATCCATCCCACCACCCCTCTGTCCCTGATCCATCCCTCTGTCCATGATCCCATCCCACCCACCACTGATCCAACTCCCCACCCCACCTCCATCCCTCTGTCTCTGATCATCACCATCCCTCTGATCCCACCACCAAAGGCAAACATGTAAGATATTGCATTATTGCAGTCACTAAATGTGATGACTGTATTTGTTTTATTAGGCTTTCTTGTACTTCATTGTCTGCGGTGACCTCTGCCTATTGCTGTTTCCCGAGCACCTTTTTTGTGTTTCCTGTTTTTTTTTCTCTGGTGAACGAGGAGTGTGGCTGGGCTGTCAGACATATTGATGTGTCATTAGAACCTGGTGTATAATGTAGAGCCTGGTATATGATGTACAGAGCCCTGTCTATAATGTAGAGCCTGGTATATGAAGTACTACAGGGGATGGAGTTGGTGGATTCTATAATGGGTGGGGCTTATGAGAAGTGGGATGGGTCAAAAGGGTGGGCGTGGTCTAGCGCCCCCCCATCTTAAAACTTCACCTGCCGCCACTGCCCCACACCCGCCGCTCCGAACCCCCTGCTGTCCGGGCCTCCCTGTGTGCTGGGGCCCCATGATACCCCCTGTTGGCTGCCATGGGGGTATTGGAGGGAGGAGTATGTGTGCTGGTAGGGGAAGAAGATTTGTAATAGGAGGGAATGGGGATAATGGCACCCCAATCGCAAAGCAAAACTTCTTTTGAGTGACAGGCATCCCACAATTCTGTTTACGTGATTTTGCTGCAATTTGTTGGGTGACAATCACTCCAAAATCGCACCGTGGTTGGGGTACATGCCTTGTGCCGCTAAACTGTTCGGGTTTGGCTTGAAGAAAAGGTAGCAACCCTATGTGTACAGAATGTCTGCAGGTTGATATATTGCACTGAATATTACAGAAAATTACAGCTCTGCAGATTGAAAAGGCAAAGTCATTTTTAATAACATTCAATACATGGCTTGTGTAGCAATTGTATATGTTAATTATTTTTATTTGCTATTTTTTTCCCAAAAAAGTGTAATTATCCTTTAATAATGAAAAAGTCAGTCTAATTCAGAATCAGTATCAAAAGTCCAAACATATTTAGTACAGAGCAGAATTAGGTAGGAATCTGCATCAAAGTTTATTGAGCCCAGGTTCACACTGATGCAAGTTTGAAATCCAGCAGTCTGACTTTGGAGGCAATTTGACAGACATCTGTGTGGGTTCATGCACAGATGTATATTCAAATCGCCCCAAAAGTCACCAAAAGCACTACTGGAACTACTTTTGTGGACCGGAGTGGAGCTGCAAAGTCGGCGTTGCACTGAATCGGACAATGCCTTTATCGGAAATAGCTGCTGATTCGACATGTCAAATCGCATGTCAAAATGGACCGATGGGAACATGTTTAGATGTTCCACCCCTTTTTAGGGCGGAACTTGTAACATGTTCCCCATGCTAGCTGTCACTTTTTAAAATTAGCGCTGCTGTGCTGGGCTCTGCCCACACGGCAGTGTAATTCATTTACACAGCTCTGTGTGTGAATGAACTACAACCCCCGGGCACCCTTTGCGATTGTCAGCTTGTAGTTCTCAATGAACTAACAAGGCGCTGGAGCGCTGTGGTAGTTCATTGATTTCTTTTTGTCAGTGTATCTGCCTGTCTGTACGAAATTAACAGGTATACAGATATAAGGAGACCTACATGGCATCGGTGATCTGCGGATCACTGGTGCAATCATTTACAGGCTCCAAAATAAATAAATAATAAATGCACATTTTTTTTACCTGCAAAAAAATGTGCATTTATTTTATTTATTTTTTTAAATGTGAACTTATGCTTTAAATTTCTTGTGCTCTACATAGATCACCAAGAGGGGATTTTTTTTTGCAACAAAAGTGGAGTTACTCTTTATGTAAAGATAGCTTTCTCAGTTAGGGGTCCATATGCCCTGGGAGAAGGCCAGTCCAGTGATTTCAGTAGTATCCCAGAAGATGATGAAGGCTGAAAGGAGGATGACCGAGTGTAGCAGGCCAGGGCAGCATTGAGACACAAGTGTCATGAGGACTAACGGGGCGCAAGATCATTAGATGGCACAACAAGATGTCCTTAAGTGCAGTGGAGTTGAGGAGCACATAGGGACATTGATATCACAAGATGACCACAGATGTTCAGTGAATACTGGATGACACAGGGTGTTTAGGGGTCACTGGATAACACAGGATGCTCTTGGATGCAATGGAGGTGCACAGAGGGGGCAATGGGGTCAAAAAATTACACAGGATAATCCGGGTCACTGGATAACCAGGGGCTAGAAGGCTGGAATACAAATAAAGATTGTTGCGCTAACTCAAAAAAAATATCAATAAAAAATAAAAATAAATGTCAGCTCGCACTATATTGCAGGGAACAATATGCACAATATAAACAAAGAAAATGCGGCGCACAAAACAAACAATATAAACGCATTTAAAGTAACGCATTCATGTGTAAATTATTACAGGTATTAAGATTCCCATGCAGTTCAGCAGTCATGTGGATATAGAAAAATAACAACGCTCATTGCGCAGATATCTTAAAAAACAATACCCAATTTATTAAGAAAAAACAAATCCACTCACATTTAGGTTGATTAAAATAGGCAAAACAACTGATAGTCGCTGTAGTGCAGTGTGTCCAGGTCCCACATTAAGCCAGGCTCTACCCAACGCTCTGCCAGGCTCTGCAGGCCCCTGATGATGCACTTTGAAGTGACAAAATGTTGGGCAGAGCCTGGCTTAACGTGGGACCTGGACAGACTGCACTACAGCGACTATCACTGAAGCGCTCGACGCTTCGGTTGCTTTGCCTATTTTAATCAACTTAAATGTGAGTGGAATTGTTTTTTCTTAATAAATTGGGCATCGTTTTTTAAGATATCTGCGCAATGAGCGTTGTTATTTTTCTATATCCACATGACTGCTGAACTGCATGGGGATCTTAATACCTGTTTATGATTGGAGAGGTTTCTGCTTCCAGTGTACTGCTTGTGAGGAATAGCGGAGAAAAGTGGCTTTTCTATTTTGTGCATTATTGTTGCACTGATGGTAAGGGTCTGTCGTGTTGGGTGATGGTGATGGGACCCCTACTATCCTTATCTCTGCTGAATGAGGTGGAGGGAAATCTGTTGTGGATGCTAGAAGGCTGGCACAGAGGACAGAGGAAGCATGAGGGTTCAGGTAAGTAATGTAGCAAGAAGGGACTCGGCAGAAGCATACATCACACGAAAACAGCAGTCTTCTTATTGGCTGTCTTCCGATTGACCATAACATGGACTCTTCATGTAAAACAAATGTTATAAGAATTTTCCTACAAATTTTTCTTAAAGCGGAGGTCCACCCTAAAGTGGACCTTCCGCTCATTGGAATCCTCCCTCCCTCCGGCGCCACAATTGGCACCTTTCAGGGGGGAGGGGGTGCAGGTACCTGTACAGTACAGGTATCTGCACCCACTTCCGGCATAGCTATCTGCGGAAAGGGGCGTAGATCTACGCCCCTTTCTGAAAGTCCCCCGCTGCCTGCTGGGAAACACACAGATCCCAGAGGCAGCGGGACCATCCTTATTGCGCAGCGCGACTCGTGCATGTGCAGTAGGGAACCGGGAAATAAAGCCGAAAGGCTCCACTTCCTGACTCCCATACCCAAGATGGCGGCGGCAGCACCCGAGAGACGATCGAGAGATCGGCTTCGGGTGCCGAAATCGCGGGCGCGCTGGGCGGGTAAGTGTCCTTATTTTAAAAGTCAGCAGCTGCAGTATTTGTAGCTGCTGGCTTTTTAAAAAAAAAACGGCGGAACTCCCGGCGGACTCCCGCTTTAAGCCTCGTACACACGATCGGATAGTTTGCCAACAGAACCATTGAATTTTGTCCGAAGAGAGTTGCCCCAAACTTTTGCCCATGTCTTGAACACACATGGGCACACAATTGTTGGCCAACAATTATGAACATAGTGACGTACTAGACGTACTACGAGATGATAAAAAGGAAGTTCAATAGTCATGCACCACCCTTTGGGCTCCTTCTGCTAATCTTGTGTTATTATTGGGTTTGGGGTTATTGCTTTGATCCAAGTCCAGTCCAGAAACATGGGGAGGAGGAGTTCTTGGACCAAGAATTGGTTGCTTAATCGTGACCAATTCTTTCATATGCCTTTGTTGCGTCAGCTCCAGGAGAATAATCCTGATGATTTCAGGAATTATTTCCGGATGACGGACCTCCGTTTTCACCGTCTATTGGCTTTGCTTACCCCCTATATTAGTAAGCAGGACACATGCATGTGACATGCCATTACTCCCTAGCAAAGGCTCGTCACCACCTTGCTGTACTTGGCAATGGGGAGAAGTCTCCAGGATCTGAAGTTCACAACCTGGATATTCCCTCAGGCTCTGGAAATCATTATTCCAGAGACCTGTTTTGCCATCATTCAAGTCCTGCAGAATATATTCGGATAAGTTTTAGCCTTTAACATCACATTCTATATATTTAATGTTTGCTAATGTATTGTATTCATTTCTTCATTCCATAATTACCATTATTGTAATATGCTGTGAATGTCCTCTTTGTCCTCATGCGTGCTGTAAGCTTTTAATGCTCTTTTTTGTCCTTCATGCATATTTGCCTTCACTAACCTCCCCAGCATGCTATCCTGGGCCCATACACACCTAGCCTAGTAACTTGACAATGTATTTTGTCAGCTTAATTTTTGTGCTTACACTAAACACCCCCTAAAATGTGTACAAATGTTATTGTTGTCCTCAAAATCAGGCAGAGTGCAAGAGACCATCTTTTTGGGGCCCAAACTCATTTGGAACCCACACTAGGGCCTGCCTGAATACCTTCAAATGGTACTGTTGTACCAGTGTAGTTTTTGTCTCCTATTAGCTTGATGGTTAATTTATGAATGTAAAAATGTGCTTTAATGTGGACAGTGTGTATCCATATTTTTGGATTATGACACTTCTTACCTGTCCAGTGGGCTGCCAACAGTGTAAGTAAGGAGGGGCTGGCTAAAGTATCACACATTATTTAGGCATTCAGCTCTCATGGAAGTGGAGAGGGTTATCTGTCCAAAACATCTACCCCCCCACCATAACATTTTTAGAATGGGCCACCAGAGGGGTGAGGAATCTGATAAGTTGACCTTATACTTTTGTCTTTAAATACTAATTTAAATAAATGTTATAAATGTTATACTTATGTTGGCCAAGAATGTTTGTGTCAAATCTGCTAGCAATGTTATGTGCAAAAGTAGTAATTTTGTTTTCTTGTTTGACTCCACAGTTTCCTTTGAACCCACAGGAATGGCAGGCTGTTGCAGCCCAATTTCACTATCAGTGGGATTTTCCCATCTGTGGTGGGGCAATTGATGGGAAGAATGTCTGCATTGTCCCACCACCCAACTCGGGCTCTTATTACTATAATTATAAGGCATTTTACAGCATAGTGATGCTAGCGGTAGCATCTGCATATTACGAGTTCCTGTACCTGGACGTTGGGAAGAGTGGCCGCAAGTCGGACGGAGGAGTGTTTGCACAGCAAATTCTACCATTACCTACAGAATGGCACCTTACATTTGCCACCTCCCGAGGACAATGTCGAGGGCCTTAATTTTGTATTTGTTGCAGATGAGGCCTTTGCTCTGGGGGAAGATCTTATGAGGCCCTTTCCCATGAGGAAACTCAGTCCAGAGCAGAGGATCTACAACTATAAGCTGTCTCGTGCCCGAAGGGTTTTAGAGAATGCATTGTGAATAATGTCAGTTCAGCCTTTTTGTAACAGCAATTAACCGCTTGCTGCCCGCCTCACAGCGATATACGTCAACAGATGGGCTCGTAGAGGCAAACTAATGTATCTGTACGTTGCCCTTTAAGAGGCGGCCAGCGACCGTGCATGTGCCGTCGGCGTCGAGCACCCACGGCAAGCTCAGTGAGTCAGGTCTCAGGTCCTGCGGACTCGATCGCCGCGGGGATACCCACGATCACCTCATGGGAGGACGAATGGGGTGACGCTAATGTAAACAAGCATCTCCCCGTTCTGCCTAGTGACAGTGTCACTGATCTCTGCCTCCTGTGATCGGGAGCAGAGATCAGTGATGAGTCACATGTAGCCACGCCCCCACAGTTAGAAACACTCCCCAGGGCACACTTAACCCATACACTGCCCCCTAGTGGTTAACCCCTTCACTACCTGTGCCATTTACACAGGAATCAGTGCATTTGTATAGCACTGATTGCTGTATAAATGACAATGGTCCCAGAAATGCGTCAAAAATGTCTGATGTGTCCGCCATAATGTTGAAGTTATGATAAAAATCGATGATTGCCGCCATTACTAGTAAAAAAATAATTAATTATTAAAATGAATAAAAATGCCATAAAACTATCCTCTATTTTGTAAACGCTATAACTTTTGCGCAAACCAATCAATAAACGCTTATTGCGATTTTTTTTTTACCAAAAATATGTAGAAGAATACTTATTGGCCTAAATTGAGGAAAAATTTTTTTTTTGATATTTTTGGGGGATATTTATTATAGCAAAATGTAAAAAATAATGCTATTTTTTCAAAATTGTCCCTCTCTTTTTTTTATAGCGCAAAAAAGAAAAACCGCCGGGGTGCTCAAATACCATCAAAAGAAAGCTCTAGTTGTAGGGAAAAAAGGACATCAAGTTTGTTTGGGAGCCACGTCACATGTCCGTGCAATTGTCAGTTAACCACTTGCTTACTGGGCACTTAAACACCCTTCCTGCCCAGACCAATTTTCAGCTTTTGGTGCTCTCACACTTTGAATGATAATTACTCAGTCATGCAACACTGTACCCAAATGAATTTTTTGTCCTTTTTTTCCCACAAATAGAGCTTTCTTTTGGTGGTATTTGATCACTTCTGGGGTTTTTATTTTTTGCGCTATAAATGAAAAAAGACCGAAAATTTTGAAAAAAAACGCATATTGCTTTGTTTCTGTGACAGAATTATGCAAATTATTAATTTTTCTTCATAAATTTTGGCCACAATTTATACTGCTACATATCTTTGGTAAAAATAACCCAAATTAGTGGATATTATTTGGTCATTGTGAAAGTTAGAGAGTCCACAAGCTGTGGTGCGAATCGCACAAAATTGATCACATCTGATGTACTGGTGGCCTATCTCGCTTCTTGTTACCCGAACAAGTCAGGAAACTACAAATACCCCCCAAATGACCCCTTTTTGGAAAGTAGACATTCCAAGGTATTTAGTAAGAGGCATAGTGAGCTTTTTGATGTTGTCATTTTTTTCCCACAATTCTTTGCAAAATTAAGATTTTTCATTTTTTTTATTTTTCTCCACAAAATTGTCATTGTAATAGGTTATTTCTCTCACATGGCATGTGTATACCACAAATGACACCCCCAAAAAAATTCTGCTACTCCTCCTGAGTATTACAATACCACATGTGTGGGACTTTTTCACAGCCTGGCCACATAGAGAGGCCCAACATGCAGGGAGCGCCATCATGTGTTCTAGGAGCATAAATGACACATCTAACTTGTTGACTACCTATTACACTTTTGAAGGCCCGGGAGCACCAGGACAATGACATGTGACACGGATGACAGATGGCACTGATACGTGGCAATGATGACACGTGGCACTGATGACAGATGGCACTAATATGTGGCACTGATGACAGATGGCACTTATACGTGGCACTGATGACACGTGGCACTTATACGTGGCACTGATGACATGTGGCACTAATACGTGGCACTGAAGACACGTGGCACTAATACGTGGTACTGATGGCAGATGGCACTATTACGTGGCACTAATACGTGCCACTGATGACAGATGGCACTAATACATGGCACCGATGACGCGTGACACTGACAGGTGGCACTGATGACAAATGGCACTGATGACAGATGGCACTAATACATGGCACTAATGACAGATGGCACTATGTGGCACTGATGACAGATGGCACTGATGACAGATGGCACTTATACCTGGCACTGATGACAGATGGCACTGGGGACAAATGGCACTAACAACAGGTGGCACTGGGGGCAGGTGGCACTGGGGGCAGGTAGCACTGGGGTGAATGGCACTGGGGTGGATGGCACTGGGGCAGATGGCACTGGGGCAGATGGCACTTTTTTTAACTTTTTTTTAACTTTTTTTTTTTAAATCAAATCAAAGCAGAACGGCTGCCGCTGCAGCCGTTCATCTCTCCCCTCTCACACTCTGTCTGTGTGAGGAGGGAGAGCGGCGCTGAGAGATGATCTCATATGCTTACATATGAGATCATCTCCCATTGGACACGCCGATCGCGCTGTAAACGGCCGCTGTGATCGTGGGGAGGGGACACGGCAAACACAGAACTTCCCCGATGCGCGCCCGTGGTGGCGCGCATTGCGGAAGTAAACATTAGGACGTCCAGGGATGGCCACCCGGACGAAAGCGCCTGCTCTACGGCCATCATTCGGCTATAGGGCGGGCGCGAGGTGGTTAAATCAATGCAGTGCTGAATCGCAAAAAGTGCTCTGTTCAGGAAGGGGGAAAAATTCTTCCGGGGCTGAAGTGGTTAACCTGGCCGAATACAAGCTAAACCATGTAGTACTGAGCTGCTACATCCTGCACAATTATGTATGTAGGAATGCAAGCAGCTACCTTGCCTCACTTACAAGTGAGGTTGACTTTTCTGTGTCAGGCCCAGCTGATCCTGCTGTGATGACGGCTCTGGCCGTGCTGAGTTTCCCTTCCAAACTGCCCGAGATATCCAGCAACAACTGCCCGAGATATCCGCCAACAGTATATGGACTATTTTGTGGGTAGAGGGGCAATGGCTTTGCAGCAAAATATTGCTGATCCTAAATACATTTTTGATTTGATACTAAACTTCTATTTCATTTGAATTACTGTTTGTGTTTCTTATCTGTCTCCTAGGTTTTCCAATGGCCTTAATTTTGGCCAGTTTCTACAATAGTGCAAATGTAACTTATTTGCCCCAGGAGGTGACAATCTAATCTATAATGTTGTGCTGTGGGTCTGCTACACACACACAATGTTATTGTTGTTAATGTATGTAATGCATTAATGATAAAAATATTCAGCCTTTTCAACTATAATTAACTACTTTGAGGCCCAAAAATTGCCTGAGTTTGACACATTTTAGAGCACATTGTCACTGTAACTACATCAACTTAGCAAATACGCTAGTATTGAGCACTGACATAAGAAAACATTTTACTCCAAGCACATTAAAAGCATTTTAAAAGGTTTTTGAACAAACCGACATCTTGGTGTATAACATGTATGTTTGCCATTATTTTGCCTTTTTTTTGGGGCTAAACAGGCATGTTTAAAAACATAAGATACACATCCCCAACTCAGGAACTTACAAAGTTCTACTTTGCAAAAGTGAAGGCCATATGAGACATTAGTATCCCAAAACTGTGTTGATGTTGCCTTCCTTAGATGGTGTACTCTCACCCCTCTAAAAGCCAAAATTTGAAGCCACATACACATAGAGGCGTAACTGTTAATTGTCCCTTATGATCCCCTGCCTAAAATGTGTGTAGATACAAACAGTATTTCCTCAAGCCCCAAAACACACAGTGTGTCAACATGTGCTATCTCCCATCACGGGATATCAATGTACACATTTTGGGGGTGCAAACCCTTCCTCAAGTGCATTGCACTTGTGCATAGTGGATTGACCTTTTTCGGAAATAACCCCCAGTGTGTCAACATGTGCTAGCTCCCATCATGAGGGATCAATGGATGTGTTTCAGGGGTGTAACCCCTTCCTCTCACCTACTTTAGTTTTGAGGAAGGGGGTGTACCCCAAAACGCGTACTTTGATCTCCCGTGGTGGGAGATAGCACTGTGTGTTTTGGTGCTTTAGCAAACTAGATGTAGGAAAAGACACACATTTTAGGCATGGGATCATGAGGGAATTCCAAATGTTGTGTCCTAATTTGTGTGCGTCTTCAATTTTTGGCTTTGCGGTTCTTAAAAACATATAAAGATTACAATTAAAACATTTCTTAGGGCAGTGTTTCACAACTCTCCTTCTCCAGATGCATTTCTAGGTCATGTTTTCTATAATTTTTTGTTTTTGGCACAGGTGATGATGTCATTTTCGAGGTTAGTAATTCACACAGTCATTTTTAGCCTGCGGAAAATAAAGAAAACAGGACCTGGTGGTGCACCTAGAGAAGTGGAGTGGCTAAACACTGACCTCAGACGCTATAAAGCCTATGTTCACAATGGAATGTTTTGTCATGTGATTTGATCGATAAAATTACATAACAAGTCGCAGTCTATTTGAAGCAATGGCACTTTTCCAATCTGTGCAACACTGATTTAGCGGCACCACAACAATTTGCAAAAGTAGTTCCAGAACTACTTTTTCCAATTTCAGGTGCGACTTCAATAGACATCTGGGTATGAAGCCACACAAATGTCTCAAGTTCACAAATGAATCAAGTTGCACCTGAAATTGCACTGACCTTGCTACTTCCAAATAGTGCTACTTCAAGTGAAGTAGTGCGATTTCAAAGTAGCATCAATATGGGCTTTAAAGTAATAAAACCATGTGAAATCTTAAAAGTGCAAACAGGAGCCAACAAGTGGAGGAAAATTTCAGGCCAGATGAAGTTAAAATTTGGCAAGCATGTCAACATAATCACGTATTCTTCTCTGTAAAGCAGTGGCAGCCTCCTTTATTTTCTCTAGATCAATCAAAGCCTGTATCATATCTGCACTCATACGGCCAGTTGTGCATCTTGGAAGTGTCCTTGTAAAAAGAGAAAAAAGTATTAAAGGAACGATGGTCTAGTGGCTGAGGCCCTACATAGTGAATTATGGTCCTGCGTTGGGTCCCACAACAATGACAGGGCCCAGGGCAGCTGCCTCATACTTGCCAACTATCCCAGTTTAAACTCCCTTGTTCCTTGAGGTTTTAGTCCCGTGCTATGTCTTGATATCTCAGTGTGAAGTTCTGTTAGTAATGCTGCCCAGCTCTGCCCTATTGTTGTGTACAGATGACTCACCTGCAGACCCTGTGTTTATATGTAAATACTGACATTGATATGTAAATATTGACAGCATTCATATGTAAATAGAGGCAGACTGACAGGATTCATATGTAAATAGAGGCAGTATTCATATGTATATTATGCCCCCCTGGAGGTCATATCCACCATCACCTATACTGAATGCTGCCCATTGGGGAGGTAAAGGGGCATGCTTAAAAGTCCTGCCTACAACTGTGGTCATTAAGCCTATCATCAGCCTTTTCTGCAAAGGTAAGCAAATTAGTGGGGGGAGTGTAGTGTGGGGTGTGCAGAGGTAGGTAGCGAATGAATTACAGTTTGAGGTGCACAGATGAGCAAGGAGGGGGTGTACAGAGGTAGGTAAGGTGGGTGCAAAGATGAGCAGAGAAGGCAGGTAGAGTTAAAGGGGAGGAGGAATGGAGAGGATGGGGGAGGTTTGGGGTGCATGGGTTTAAGGAAGCAAAGGTGTACTGACAGGGTGGATAAAGATGTAGGTCATGTCTAGGGCAGCCCATTAATTTCAATGGGCTGCTCTATGCGCTACAAATGTGTAATAAACTCACAAACCCTTTTCCAAAATCAGTGAGCAGTATTGATGTACAGTAATCTCTAGCAACCAATCAACAAGCAGAAAGTATGTGCTGTAACCTCTAGAAACCAGTCAGTGAGTGGTAATGATACACTGTAACTCTGGTAACCAATCGCAATTGCTGTCTGATCTGATTCAGTAAACTGATTTTGAGTCTAGCTGCTTTTTATTGTATGTCTCAAAGCAGGTGGAGATGGGGGGGGGGGGGGGGCAAAAAAATGTTTGCCCAGGGTCCAATCAATATTAGAGACGGCCCTGAATTGGGGAAATACTTAGCTACCCAGTCTATTGTTGCTTGCAACCTTCTTGCTCTTCACACACCTACACTACTAGGAATGTACACAATGCAACTACTCTGTAATCTTGGCCCTGGTGCCTGGGTCTACAAAACTGGGGTACCTAGCAACACTGCCAGCTCCTTCCACCTCTTCCTTCTCCATGCTAATGTTTTATTTATTTTTTGTTTAAATTCTCCATGCTAATGTTAAGACCTGCATACTTTGCTAATGTGTGAAGTGAAGTGGGTGTTTGTTTTGAACATCTAAACATTTGACATGTATACACATTTGAAGACAGATTCAAAACATTCTTACATTTGCGCAAACAAGAAGCTCACAAATATTTTCTTCCAATTCTGGGTCTCTTTGGCCCTCTGTTTGACTTGCGTCACAATAGGAAGGTCTGTGCCCAGGTGTCATATCCCACGCCTCCAAACCAACATCTTGGTTCATCTGAACGTCCTCACTTTCCTCTAAAAATAAATAAGACAACATTCATTAATCCTCCCCAAGTCGCATATGTTTCTAGCATCCATTTTTCTGCATTAGTTGACTAGGGACAATGTTTGCGCTTGACTAGTGGACTACACCATGCTGCACTGTGTTTTTTCTCCTTAAAAATGCCTCAAAAAGGGAAGATGAAGTCAAGTTACAGAAGGGAAACACTGGGCAAGTGCCAACATTGAAAAACTCATGCAGTCACCCCCTCCCCGCTTTTCTCCTATGGGATAGGGGATATATGAGGCTCATTCCAGCATGTAAAACTCTGTGTGACTGTGATCCCCGGGCCTCTCCTCTACCCATGTCTATCCTGGCAAGGCTGCATTAATGGGCACTTATGAGCACTTATGAGCCAGGCAGCAACCATAAAGTGTTCTTTACCAGTTAAGTTCCGCCTTTGGCCCACCTAGAAACACATCTGTCAGTGGCTAAATGAGTGTGTTTGAAGTTGTCACCTATGATTTTGTGGGGAAGATGGCCTTGAAGTCTCCCCTGTTGGTGCCGGGCGAGGGAAGCCTCCCTTTGTGCCCTCTGGTGGCTTGTCTGCAGCCTCCTTTTTTTGTGCTTCCATATTAAAAGAAGATTAAAAAAATATTTTTAAAGCAAAAAAAGAAAATATTTACATTTTCATATCTGTTTTATGGATTTGGTCCCTCGTTCGTTTTACCAAAAATTAGACCTCCAAAATGGTGAGGACCCAAAATGAGGTCCTTTCGGCTGTTGGCCTTTAATAGTTGTGCAGCTTGCCATCGTAGTCTTGCTTCTCAAGGATACATACCATCTCCACCATCTCAGCCTTGCTCATAGGGGTGGCTTTGTGCCTCCTATAAGATCCACCACCGCGGGGATGCCTGAAATCCTCCAGAATCTTCCACCGCGTGTGTCGCATGCAGAAGAGAGATGGTCACACCCCAGGTTTATGACGCATGTGCAGTGTAAATAAAGCCATAACGCACGGTCGATGTAGCAACCATGCAAATGATCTGGGAGTGGAGGACAAAAGATCAACATCACAAATTTATTCCTCAGTTTATGCCAATATGCATTCTTCTACATATTTTGGTAAAAACTAACAAAAAAAATCGCAATAAGCGTATATTGATTGGTGCAAAATTTATAGCGTCTACAAAATAGCGAATAGATTTATGGTAATTTTATTATTTTTTTACTAGTAATGGTGACGATCTGCGATTTTTAGCAGGACTGTGACATTGCAGAGGACAGATCGGACACTTTTGACACTTTTTTGGGACCATTGACATTTATGCAGTGATCAGTGCTATAAAAATGCACTAATTACTGTGTAAATGTCACTGGCAGGGAAGGGATTAACACTAGGGGGTGAGCAAGGGGTTCAATGTGTTCCCTTATGTGTGTGTGTTTATAATTGTGGGGGGATGGGACTGACTAGAGGAGGAGACATATCACCGTTCCTAATTACTCTCCTCTTTGTGTGTTTACATAAAAAACTGTGAAAAAACGTAGATATAAATTTGCTGCTGCTATCACCTATGTGTTCCCACAAAAAAAGAGAATCAAGTAATAAAATGTGATAGCACTGTTAGTAAATCAAATAGATAAACTAAATCGACACATAAATAACAATAAAGTTCATGAAGTGCACAAAGTTCAATTGGAGTCCATTTGTGACATATATGTGAAAAATCTTCCTATAAGCCCAGGTTCACACTGAGCTGCGGGAATGAAGCTGTGTGAGTTCAGCTGAACCCGCACGATTTCCCTCCCGCATGTCAGTCCTGACTTCAGTGGCAATTTCACTGAAACCTGTGCGGGTTTCTGCACAGATGTCAATGGAAATCACACCCGAAAAAGTAGTATAGAAATTACTTTTTGAAATCGGTGAGGCGCTGCAAATGCTCTACTTTTTTACTCTGGAACTGTAACGGACTGGAACTGCAGGCACTGGTGTGACCTATGCCATTGAAAACCATATAACCTACTTTCCATGCGTTTTTGATGCAGAAAATAAAATGCACTGGGCTGCATTTGGTGTGAACTGGCCCTAAATCTCATTTGGCACATGAGAAGCAAAATGATACCCCAGCTCCACTGCCAATATGAGGATCTATCAACTGTGGACCGGTGCTCTAGGCAGGACGTTCAGGCCCCAAAAATGCAGTGCTTGAATCAGAAAAGGGCTGAGCACTGCAGCCCGAGCCCTCCCACTTGTGTGACAATAGCAAATTAATATTCGCTATTGTCTTCCTGATTCTCCTCCCAGCCAATCAGGAAGCAGGTCCTGAGATCCATCACACGATGGACCAAAAGGAGAGGCAATCCTATTGACCGGCGTCCCTGCTTCTTGGTCAGCCCAGCACTGCTTCCACCTCGCCAAGCAACACGGCCATCACCAATACTGAGGTAGCCACACTGTCAGAGAGCCCTCAGCGATCATCTCTAGCCTCCAGCATCTGAGCAGTCTGAAAGCTCCATCCGCAGCCACCCACACTCCCCGATCAACCCAATTCTCCACTCGGAGCCGCTATAACATTTATTCTGCCGCTACTATTATCCATCACAAGCCCACTCATCTTCTCTGCACCTGATGTCCCGAGCAGCTCAACACTCCATCTACAGCCGCTGACATCCACCCAAACAGTCGGACATCCAACTACTTTGACCTGTACAGCCAGACTTCCCATCTGCAGACACCATACCATCGCATCACAGGCATCTTCATCTCACTCATACCAGCCGCGCTCCGCAGAGCCGGAGCTGGACCCACAGCTTCCCAGACAATCCACACCCCCTTCCCAAAAGTGAGTTTTACTCATTATTTTATTCACCATGTATTCATAGTTTTGTTGTCTTACCATCGTATTTAACATCTTTTTTACTGTAACAAAGGAGCAAGTAAACAACTCCAGACCATTCAGAAGATAAGCATAGTTTTCGCCACCCTTTCCACATGCTCCTGTAACCAGTTTTTCATTCAGGTACATATACTATGGTGTCAACAGACCTAAATTTGTAAAATAAGCGTTTATGGGGTACTGTCCCAAATGCTTTGGTGAAACCCAGATACACCATGTCCACAGACCTTTCTCTATCCAGATTACAGCTCACTTTCACACAGAATGCTAACAGGTTAGTCTGGCAAGAACAAGCTTTCATAAATCCGTGTTAGTTACAACTAATGATACTAAGGGTCTGGTATGGCTTTTGGGAGGGACCCCACACAATTTTATTTTTTTATTTTGGCATGGAGTTTCTCACACCGGATCTGAAGGGCATGGTATTGATTGGGGAGGGGGGCCCACGCTGTTTTTTTTAAACTAGCATTTGTTTTGTTTACATTCTATTGTCAGGGAGGAATCCCGCTGTCAGCAAATGAGTCTTGGTTGTTAAGGACACCAACCGCCGCCCACTCCTTAACAACCAGTTATTTTGATTTCTGAATATACAAAAGGAATGCCGAAGATACAAAACAAATTTCGAAAATCTGGAAACAAATTGTTCCAATATTCAATATTGTGCCAAAAGACAAATTAATTTCTATTTTTAGCATTGTTTATTCAGAATAGTATTACATAAAAAAAAAAAAAAAAAAAACTGTGTGCCCCCCCCCAATCCTTAACAGTCCTTTCAGATCTGTTATGGATTTTAAGGGAAACCTCATGCCCATATTTAAAAAAAAATGGTGTGGGGTCCTCCCAAAATCCATTCCAGACCCTTATCTTGGCAGACAGCCTGGAGGGCCAGGAAAAGGGGTAGGGATGAGCGCGCACCCCCCCTGAACCATTCCAGGCCACATGCATATGGGGGGGTTGCTTTCGGGCAGGGGGGCTCCCAGATCCCTGCCCCCCATGTGAATGAGTATGGGGCCCATCCCCCTTGTGCCCGTCTTCCCAGAAAACGCCACCGCTGAAGAAATGCACAGCGACATGGCCATTCATGGCGTCCGTTCGCACTAGTCATTGTACTACAAGTGCTGTGTTTTGGAACTATCAGCCTGCTAATCTATCCTGCTGTGTATACAAGCTATGGACTTCATGATGGAGATATGTCTTTCTTTCTTGGTATTACCCTGATATTGATTGTGGAGTGACGACCATCCCCCCCCCCCCCGGTGATCATCCAGCCTTTGATGACATTGCATGTGGTTTTTGCCCATTATAACATTTGGCCCATCTGCTCTGGTAAGAGGCGTGGGGATTATTACTAACAGGTGGTGTATTTCTTTGTACTGGAGTCACAATGGACTTTATATTTGTTCTTTAATTTAATGTATGATGCATTGTCTATGTAGCGGCCGAACCAATGCAAATATCTGGCAGGTTCTGATGTGTAGAAAGAAAATGTTCCTCCCACCATCCCATAAATAAACTTGCAATGGAATGTGAAAATTTTGCTCCCATCGATGCTCCGCATGTTTTTATATAATAGTAGCCATCCAACATAAAAAAAAAAATGTCTGTTAAAAGATACTTAATACATTGGAGCAAATACTCCTGCAGCTCTGCAGTAGGACCTATACTGTTTTTGATAATATTTAACTGCTTGTAAAGCCGGATGGTAAGGAATACATAAAAATAGTGCCCTCACATCTAATGCAACCCATACAAAACTGGGAGTCCAATTAACTTTTTGAACCTGCCAGAGCACTGTGCCTTTATGTGTCCTGGTAGTCCAATGGTTGGAGGTGTATATACACCCATTCACTCAGTCTTTCCAGAAAAGGGCCAATGCCAGCCAGAATAGGGTGGCCCCGCATTGGCTTACCTGCTTTATACACTTTGGGCAGAAAATGAAAACTAGGCATAACAGTATCCTGGACCATAAGGTATTCTGCAATTTTAGAACAAATTAGTCCCATATTTTTACCCCTATCAATCAAGTCCTGTAGATTTGTACTAATAGACTTAGTAGGATCTGATTTGAGGGGCCGACATGTAGAGCGATTATTGAGCTGTCTAAGAGCTTCAGTAGAATATCGCTCCTTTGTTGATATCACCACGGCTCCACCTTCATTAGCTCCCCGAATAACCAGGTCCCTGGATTTTGTAAGACACTCTAATGCCTGTACTTCCTGTACAGAGATCTCTAAATCAATAAATTCTGCGCTATCCAAATGTGATTATAAGGCTGTCACATAAATTCCAAAATCTAGTACTGTAAAATGTTGCAATCCTATGTAGTAATACCATGCATGTATTACAATCTCATGCAGTTAACCTCTTGACATCTGCGCTATAGCCGAATGACAGCCGCAGCGTGGACCTGAATTCCCAGGAGGTCGTCATATGACGGCCTCCCCTGTGCACGCTCCCTACAGGGCATGCACGGAGTGCGCTGTGATCACCGAGTCAATGAGCCCCTTACCATGTGATCAGCTGTCAGCCAATGACAGGTGATCACATGATCAAAACAAAAGCTTCGTGATCGTTTTTTTTTCTCTTCATGCTGACAGCAGAGGAAAAAAAGCAGATCACCAGCTCCTCTGAAAGGGACATCGGTCCCGAAGAGGAAGAGGCAATTATGCCTCATCTTTGCCACCTGAGAGTGCCCACAGTGCCACCTATCAATGCCCACAAGTGGTGCCAATCAGTGCCACCTAGAAGTGCTGCCTATCAGTGTAACCAATCAGTGCCCATCACTGCCACCCATCAGTGCCGCCTCATCAGCATACGTCAATGACGAACAAAAATTACCTGTTTTAAAATTTTATAACAAAAATAAAATGTTTTTTTTTTAACTTCGGTCTTTTTAAAAAATTTTAACAAAAAATAAAAAATCGCAGAGGTGATTAAATACCACAAGAAGAAAGCTCTATTTGTGGGAAAAAAATGATAAAAGTTTCATTTGGGTACAGTGTAGCATGACCGCGCAATTGTCATTCAAAGTGCATCAGCGCTGAAAGTTGAAAATTGGTCTGGATAGGAGGGGGGTTTAAGTGCCCAGTAAGCAAGTGGTTAAACATTGCAATCTAATGCTATAATAACAATGATAATCCTATGTGATTAAAAATTGAAATCATATGCGATACTGCTGCAATCCCACGCAGTCAACACCATGCATGTATTGCGATCCTTTATAGTTGGAATTTACAATCTTATGCTGTATACCCGTGATAATCCGTGCGATTAACAATTGCGATCATTTGTAATCATAATAACCATATGTAATAATTCCAGTGAGGTCACATGCTTTAAGGTGAGAGCGCATACACCAAAGAGGAGCACAAGAGTGGACACGAGAACTTGTCATTTATCACTTTTATGAGAAGCAGAAAAAAGAATTAATCGCGAGTGGACTTTTATGTTGCGTTTTTAAATGGCACATCAAATGCATGATTCGTTTTGCATAAGAGCACTTTAAGCATGATACATGTGTCTTTTAGTAGTAATTAAATGTGGATGAACTTTATATTTAGAGCTGTATATAGGCACTTCAATTGTCACTGGAATTATTGCATATGGTTATTATGATCACAAATGATCGCAAATGATTGCAATTGTTAATCGCAACAGTTTTATCACGGATATACAGCATAAGATTGAAAATGCCAACTAAATTGGATTGTAATACATGCATAGGGGCTGATTTATAAGATGAATGTGCTGCGCCGGTTCATACCTTAATTTGTGCGCCAGATGAATTATTAAGTGAACGTATGAATGAGCGCACGCATAAGTGCAGCAGATGATAATATGCCGACACACACGATAATAATATGCCATTGATAATAGCACACGCCATATAACAGTCCATTCACACAGGGGCAACACTACTTGCAGCGCGACTTTGGGAGGCAACTTGGACACGACTTGAGTGTGAATCACAGTGCAACTTGGGGCGACTTACAACACGACTTTAAGTCGCCCCCAGGCCAGGCGACTTTAATTTAAAAATAAAAACAGCATGAGTTCCCTTTCAGGTCTGGTATGGATATTAAGGAGAACCCTGCGCCCAAAAAAAATGGCGTGGGGGTCCCCCTCAAAATCCATACCAGACCTTTCAGGTCTAGCATGGATTTTAAGGGGAACCCTGCGCCAAAAAAAAATATGGCGTGGGGGTCCCCCAATAAAATCCATACCAGATCCTTATCTGAGCACGCAACCTGGCAGGCTGCAGGAAAAGAGGGGGGGTACGCTAACATGACCTGTGTGCAAATAGCCTTAAAAAAAACATAGAAGTGAACCAGTGCAAAAAAAAATCAAGTTGAGAGGTGCGCCTCTTCAACTTATGCAAATGAATCTATGTGGCATGAGATTTACTAAGATTTTGCTGGCACAGTGAACCAAAGCACTTGAACATGCGCAAATGCTGCTTGTGCATACGCAGTGCAGAAATTGACCTTGCGAAGTTCCAATTGTATTTGCAGGCGCATCAAGCTTGCTCAGAGAAAGTTACTTTTCCGTTTGTTTTGGGCATATTTTTTACTTGGACTTGGAACTATACTTCCTCACATCACCCACATCACCCCCATAATATTGGCACTTCCAGCTTCTTTTAATTCTGAGTTGAATAATGTGTGCGCCATGTCTATAGTGGCACACCGAACGCCGTCTCCCGGGGGCGCCGGCAACATGATAGTAAATGGGGAATTGCGCTGTGTTACAGGCGCAAATGCTTTGTGAATACGAAAACGTCCGTTGTGCATCAGCGTGCGCCGCAACTCATGGTGCAAACCGTTTGTAAATCAGCCCCATAGTGTTGACTACATAGGACTGCAGCAGTATCGCATATGATTGCAATTTTTAATCGAATAGGATTATCATTGTTATTATAGCATTAGATTGCAATTTTTAACCGCATAGGATTGTAATACTTGCATGGTATTACTACATAGGATTGCATCATTTTACAGTACTAGATTTTTGAATTTATGTGACAGCCTTATTATCGCATTTGGATAGCGCAGCATTTATTGATTTAGAGATTAGGTTGGCACAAACATTTGGGATGTGATCAATGCTAGCAGCTGTCTTTTAATTAGTCAAATTGGATCTTTGCATGGTAGCTCGCAAGAATTTACTTTTTTTTTCCCGTATAGAGATGTTGGACAGGTTGGAATTGACTTTGTTCTCACTGTTGCAACATGTGCTTGGGCTTTAAGAGCAAAGGAACCATTCTAATAGGAGTGACTTGAATCGCTCTGACTTAGAAAAAGGTTCCTGCACTACTTTTGGTCCCACTTCAGAACGACTTGCATTGACTTCTTTTAAAGAAGTTGTATGCATGTTGTGCCAAAGTCGTGATTAGATGTTGTGTTCCAAGTCACAGCAGTGTGAACTGGGCCTTAAGCAGTGGTAATTCATTTTTCATTATTGACTGGAATACTTCTACTGTCGTACTTCTGGCATGGATGTGGTATGCAAGCTTATCTCTTGAAGGAAGATTACTACTATCCACCCCATATAAACTACAAGTAGATTCAAGCTGTAACTGCTCCAGATTTAATTTGTAGTGCACCCCCTAAGGATCTACAAGTAACTGGGATCCCCCACCCTGTACAGCCAGGCACACTGAATCTTCACATGCACGCTTGAGTCAGAGAACAGTCCGTGACTTTTTTTTTTGTTTTATTGAGGGTAATAACTTGGATAGGGATGGGAGGTTATGGGATGCCCATTTGACTTCAAAACAAACTTCAGAGACAACTCTTCCTATACACAGTCTCTATATATAGCTCTATGTACAGCTCCACTTCTTCTTCCAGCACTCACTTGCTTGCAGAACCCAGCTGGAACACTATGAATACCTGACAGTCACTCAGTCAGATTGAAGCAATAACCCATTACAGACAGGTTCAGGTTCCAGCAACCCGCCTTAATTGTGTAGCAGAAAGTCAGTGTCCAGCTTGCATCACTCCTGTGGCTACTGATCCCAGTGCCACATCTTCAGGTACTGCCAACTGACCTGGCTACAGCTGCCCCATTCACTAGCCCTCCAGGCTAAAACCTCCCTGCAGTCCTCCAGCCTGACACTCACTGGCTCACCCGGCTGACTCGCAGGAGATCTCCCAGATGTGCTGACCTGCTTTTGCTGTCCTCTCTCCTTCCTCCTGTGCCTCCAGGAAGAGCTTCCTCTGTGTGTTTTTGGCAGGATTCTTCCAGCACCCAAGCCCTGGCCCGAGGTTGTGCCCCCCAGACTGGAGGACACTCTCAAGGGCCACCGACAGCCTCCTCGGCACTCAAATCTTCATATTCCACCCAACTGCCACTGCTGGCATGGCTCATGTCTATTTATGAGATGAACCTGCCCCTTTCCAGACCCTTTTTGCTGGGGATTGGTTGGGACCCTCATAAATGTTCCAGGCAACCCCTTACTCTCCTTACTCCCACGTTCCATCTCTGTTTCTACAAACTTCCAGACCAGGGTGGAGTGCCAGAGAGAGCAGCCTGATGAGCCCTGACCTAAAGTAACCCTGACCCAGATTACACAGCTCAGGCTTAGCCCTGAGCTAACTATGTTTTGCTTACTCTAACAGCAAACCTATTTACTCCTAGCACACATACTAGAGGGTACTAGTAATATCCCACATAAATCAGAGAAAAAATGGAAATCTCACCTGAATACACGTCATGTCATCAAGCTCATGTGAGCTCTTCCCCTCCTCACCCAACCCATTTCCAAAATGCTTCCTAAGTAGGAGTTTTCTAACAAACCTATTAACATCAATCAACGTTGAAAGCAATCAAAGTGGTATGTGGGGGAGAAGGCAAGACCGGGGGACAACAATAGCAATTCATGACTAATGCCGCGTACACATGACCGGACATTCTGGCAGAATAGGTCAGACGGAATCATTCCTTTGGATAGTCTGATCGTGTGTGGGATAGTCCAATCGTTTTTCTTTTAAAAATTCAGACGGACCTAGAAATAGAACATGTTTCAAATCTGTCCGACGGACTCAATTCCTATCGGGAAAACCGTTTGTATGCTGGTCCGACGGACCAAATACGACGCAAGGGTAGCTATTGACTACTGGCTATTGAACTTCCTTTCCTAGTCTCGTCATACGTCATCACATTCAAAACTAACGGACTTTCAAAAAGACTTTGGTTGGGCCGCAGCTGCAGCATTGGAAATATGTTCATTGTTCAATGTTCCACCCTAAAAAAAAGGTGGAATACCTTAATCGCCCCCTAGTGTTAACTCCTTTCCTGCCAGTGACATTTATACAGTAATCAGTGGCTATTTTTAGCTCTGATCCCTGTATAAATGTCACGGGTCCCAAAAAAGCGTCAAAAGTGTCCACTGTGTCTGTCGCAATGTTGCAGTCCCGATAAAAATCAAAACAAATAACTGCTATTACTAGTAGTAATAAAAATGCCATAAATATATCCCTATTTTGTAGACGCTATAACTTTTGCGCAAACCAATCAATATACGCTTATTGCAATTTTTTTTTACCAAAAATATGTAGAAGAATACATATCGGCCTAAACTGATGACAATTTTTTATTTATTTATGTTTTTGGATATTTATTATAGCAAAAAGTACAAAATATTGTGTTTTTTTCCCAAAATTGTTGTTTTTGTTTATAGCACAAAAAATAAAAAGCACAGAAGTGATCAAATACCACCAAAAGAAGGCTCTATTTGTGGGGAAAAAAGGACATACATTTTGTTTGGGTACAACATCGTACCCAGAAACACTGGGTTTCTGGAGACTGAAAACCATCCCTTGATGACTGCTGCTGAGTGTTATCCTCTACATCAGGGATATGCAATTAGCGGACCTCCAGCTGTTGCAAAACTACAAGTCCCATCATGCCTCTGCCTCTGGGAGTCATGTTTGTATCTGTCAGAGTCTATGCCTCATGGGACTTGTAGTTCTACAACAGCTGGAGGTCCGCTAATTGCATATCCCTGCTCTACATCCATGCTGACATAATCCTCCTCCTCCTCTTCTTCCTGTGTTTTTGGTGGGCCCGCAGGAATGGTATCTGCATAAAGGGGGCCTTCAGAGGTAAGCAAGTCCTCCTCTTCCTCCTGCTGTTCTACCTGAAGTGCCCTGTCCATGATTCCACAAAGCGTGTGATCCAACAGGAAGACTAGAAGGACAGTGTCACTGATGCATGCATTGTTGCTGCTCACCATCCTTGTGGCCTCCTCAAATGTTGACAGGACAGTGCATGCATCCTTGATCAGTAGCCACTGGCGTGGCAAAAAGAAGACAAGCTCCCCTGACCCTGTTCTGGTGCCATACTCACACAGGTACTCATTGATGGCCCTCTGCTGCATATGGAGCTGCTGCAGCATTGCCAACGTTAAATTCCACCTGGTGGGCATGTCACAAATGAGGAGGTTGGTGGGCAGATTGCATTTCCTTTGAATGTCAGCCAGCCGAGCACTGGCATTGTATGACCGGTGGAAATGACCACAAACTTTTCTGGCCTGCCTCAGGAGATCCTGTAAGCCTGGGTACCTGCTCAAGAACTGCTGCACCAGCAAATTTGGGACATGTGCCAAACATGGAACATGGGTCAAGTGTCCCTGATGGAGGGAGATAGAAGGTTGGTGCCATTATCACATACAACCATTCCTGGCTGAAGCTGGCATGGCATCAACCACCTCTGAGCCTGCCCCTACGGAGCTGACAGAATCTATGCCTCAGTGTGGCTTCTGTCCCCTAGGCAGACCAACTCAAGCGCCGCATGGCATCTTTTTGGCCTGACTGCTTGCATAGCCCCTTGAACACTTACGGAGTACCGCTGGTTCAGAGGACAAATTTGCAGAATAGGCCATAGAGGAAAAAGAAGAGGAGGGGGTGGCGGAAAGAGCTGTTGCAGAATCACCACTAGCATTTTGGAGGCATGGTGGCAGAACAAGCTTCAACAACATTGAATCCTGTCCTGTATCCTTACCAGCTGCCAGCAGAGTTAACCAGTGCGCTGTGAAAGAAAGGTAACATCCCTGCCCATGCCTGCTGGACCATGAGTCAGCGGTAATATGAACCTTACTGCTGACCACCCTGTCCAACAAGGCCAAAACATTGCCTTCCACATGCCGGTAGAGAGCCAGAATGGCCTTCCGCAAAAAGAAATGGCATTTTGGAATTTTCCACTGAGGTACAGCACATTCCACAAATTCACGAAAGGGGGCAGAGTCTACCAGCTGAAAAGGAAGCAGTTGCAGTGCTAGCAATTTGGCCAAGCAAGCATTTAGACGCTGAGCATGTGGATGGCTGGGACCAAATTTCTTTTTACGGTTCAGCAACTGGGGTAGAGAAATTTGCCTGCTAAAATCAGATGGTGGTGTAGTGCTAGCAGATTGGCTGCAAGTACTTGGGACACCTATTGCTATACCTTCATTCCTCTCAGTGCAGGTTTCTAAGAGGACTGGAGGTAAAGTAGGGTTGGAGATCCCAGTTGCAAGGAGAAGTCCGCCTTTTTCTTTGATGTGGGTCTTTCAAGTGCTGTTGTCAATGAACTGCATGGCAGGTCGTCATATGTCTGTACCAAGCATGTGGTGCCCAAGCAGCTGCTGTTCTGCTTGGTTCGCTTTGGACATAGGTTGTAAACAGCAACGGTACGATTTTCTGCACATGTGTCGAAAAAGGTCCACACCAAGGAACTTTTAAAAGTCAGCAGGGAGTCAGCAGCACCCTGTACCTGCGGAGCTCTGCGGTGTGATGCAATAGGGTGGCTGCCCTTAATGTACCCCCTAGGGAACATCCTTCCTCGTTGGAGTTGTGCCTCCTCCTTCTCCTCTTTTCTTTCAGGCCCCCAAGTACAGTCAGTGACCTCATCATCCCCTCCATCCTTGTCACTGGAGCAAACTTAGTATGCAGTATGCTGCAGCTGGGGGAACATGACAGCCAGTTTCTTGTCCTTCTTGGGCACCCCCCCCCTCTCTAGGCTCACGTTACTCCCTTCCTCAACCTGGGAACCAACATCGGAGCCTTCAAATCGCTGCGCATCCTCCAGCAGCATGTAGCCACTGAATATTTCTGGGGACTCCTGCGTGCATGATGGTGGGGCTACAGAAGGAGTGACTGGACAAGGAGACGGAGAAATAGACTGCTTTGGCAGCTGCGTTGGAGGCAAACTACTCTGAGCCTGGGTGACAGAGGATGAGGATGATGAGGAGGATGAGGATGGCTTTGTTATCCACTTCACCAACTCTTCTGCATGTTCTGGCTCAGTAACACAGCCAGCAGCAGAAAAAAAGGACAAGCGTGCCCCACGGCCACCTGCAGAGGATCCACCATGTCCACGACCAGCACTGTTGACTGTAGACACAGAAGTTCCCTTTCCTCTTTTAGTGGCCTGTGAGCATCTGGCTCTCCTTGGTGGCCTTCCAGGCATGATGTATTTTTTGTACTGTAGACACTGTACTCACTGTATTAGATACTGTATACACTGCCCGAAGTGTATTAGAAAAAGTAGTTGATATAGGCTTTGCGGGATGCAGAGTATATATATATATATATATATATATATATATATACATACACACACAGCATCTCACAAAAGTGATTACACCCATCACATTTTTGCAAATATTTTATTACATCTTTTCATGTGACAACGCTGAACAAGCAAAAAAGAAGCTGCACTGATAGTGAATAAAATAGGCAAATAAATGTGATCTAGTGAGCAAGTAAACCCGTGGTTTGGTTGACAAATAAAATGAAAACCCTGCAATGTTGAAATAATGAAGAGTGTTTAAAAATACAGGAGCGATTAAATGCAATAAAACAAGTGAGTCCTGAGAAGTGACAAAAAAGAGTAACCTGTTGAGTGAAATAAAGGCAACCTATTCAGCGAGTAACTAAATGTCATAAATAGGGATGAGCTTCGAGTTCGAGTCAAACTCATGTTCGACTCGAACATTGCCTGTTCACCTGGTCGCCGAACAGCGAACAATTTGGGGTTTTATATCCTGTAATAGTCTATGGGAGAAATCTAAAGTGCTAATTTTAAATTATTATTATTATTTTTTAAATTATTATTATTATTATTATTATTATTATTATTATTAAAGGCTTATCTGCAAGTTATTGTCATAAAAAGTGTTTGGGGACTGGGTCCTGCCCCCCGGGCATGTATCAATGCAAAAAAAAAAGTTTTAAAAATGGCAGTTTTTTCGGGAGCACTGATTTTAATAATGCTTAAAGTGAAACAATAAAAGTGTAATATTCTTTTAAATGTCGTACCTGGGGATGTGTATTAGGGCCGATTTTCATAGTCGATTAATCGACCACTTACATAATGGGGTTCGAAAAAAACGAAAAGTAGCTCTTTATAGTACAAAAAGAGCAAATCGCTACTGTAAATATTACTTTCACTGTCCCATAGTAAAAAAATGAACCCCTTACAGTAGCTATTATTTGCTCTTTTTGCAGTAATTTTAGTTTTTTTTAACCCCATTATGTTACTAAACATCTCAGGCCTGGGTCATACCTCTTTGTTTGTTTTTTGGTGCTTTTTGCAGAAACGCACTACAGTTCATTTACATGGTTTCCTATGGGACAAGTTCACATCCATGATTTTTTCAGCTGCTGCGTATTTGGAAAAGACAAGGACTTTTTTTTAATGCAAAACGGTGCTATTTTGTTTTTTTGGTTCAATATACTTCAATGGAGAAGCTGCAGAAAAGCATGCAATAATGCGTTTTTGCAGCAATTTGTGTTTTTTTAATCTGCCCCACAAATTAATATGTAAAAATGCAGCAAAATTACCTTCTTTTTTTTTTTCTTCTTTTTTTAAGGTTATTAACCGATTAATCGAAACAATAATCGGCCAACTAATCGATTATGAAAATAATCGTTAGTTGCAGCCCTAGTGTGTATAATATGCCTGTAAAGGGACGCATGTTTCCAGTGCTTAGAACTGTGCCTGCACAAAGTGTAATTTCTGCAGGAAAAAAGTAATTTAAAAGCACTCGTGGCTATAATCAATTGTCGGCTCCCCGTAATACAGAGAACAGCCATTGGAAAAAAGAAAGGCAGAGTAGAAATGGTGCTGCCCTCTAGTAAGAAATGAAGAGTGTGCTGACCAAATTCCTCTATCTAGGTATACCGTCCTTAAATTGAAAAGAAAATATTGTCTGACATATTGTATGTGTGTGTGTGTTTGTGTATTCTCATCAAAATACATATTTGTTTATATTTGTAGCACTAAACCCCGAAGGAGCTGCTGCTTATTTTTGGGCTTACCGTTACCTTCTGCTTCTTCTTATGGCACGTCTAGGGGGGTGTCCAATGGTAGGTGACCCAGTAACTTGAGACTGACAATAGATCCAGTTGAATGGATTTTATTTGCAAACTTCAACCATTGAACAGTCTTTTAACTTGGGATCAGAGGGTTGGAAAGGAAAGTTCAGGTACTCTCAATCCCAATGTCAAAATCAAAAACGTTAAGGAACTTGCTTACTTTGACTGCATCCAGAGAATAGCCATTCACAGCTAGATGAACACTCAGGTTGGACAGTCCCTTTCTCACAAGGCCTAGCAGCCAACAAGGTGCTTACTCAGGAACAAAATCTTTATCACCGAAGTTTTTGCAGAACACATAGGAAACTAAGCTGTAGAACACTTGTAGGATACCTGGATCTTTCAACCAGCTTGGTGATATCCACAAGTCCGGATTCTCTCGGTTACTTCAGCCCTTCCAGGCTCTTGTTAAGAAAACCAAACTCACTCGTGGTAATCTTCTAAAGAGTCCTCCCCTGGAATGCTTGAAGTTCAATGGGTCTCTCCCAAATCGGAGACGGCACCCAACCACCTCAGAATCCTTCTTTAGTTTCCCTGCCTTGAGTTAGCCAGCCCCGAGGCATTAAAGTCAGGTGGATCCACACCCCAGGCCATAGCCTTCCTGGGGGCTGGTCAGGAGGACCAGGACCGAGTACTCAACACTTCATACTGGACCGGAACCCCGAACCACGTAACATCTGTCTCTTAAATACCCTCTCCCAGAGGGCACAGCCGGAGGGCCACTCCCACTGACCTGGCTCTGAAAGAAAGTAACCAAATGCCTGACTAGACCATAGTTCCACTCCTGCCTCCAGAGAGCAGCGCCCCCCTGTGGCCAGGCTGAACATTTCACAGCCCAGTCAGACTGACACAAAAGTCTAATTTAGACAATTAGGCCCAAACCAAACTGTAGTCAGGGTAAAGTTTTAACTTTGAAAAACATAGCGGATGCTCTTCAGGAGCCCGCTGCTACATATTGATATATAAATATCTTTTATAACTCTCAATTAAACTTTTTAAATTACATTCAGTATATCCCAAAATTACTTATGCCTTCTATTGCAGGATCTTTCCACGTGACCCCAGTGAGTGCCTCTGGCCACTCCCCTTCTATGGGGCTCAGAGAGGGCAGGGAATTTGCTCTTCGGGATAGATATACTATGCAGTTGTAAGACTCCTTTTGACAGTTGAGATATTGAAGCAGAAAGTCAGCAAGCACAGCCTTTTTTTATGGTTTCTTTGACATTCCATCATAACAATCTACCACATCACCACGTGTGTGTGTGTTTGTGTGTGTGTGTGTGTGTGTATATATATGTAGCGGCCATAACCCTTGGCAGGGCAGCCTTAACTTTTGGGCTTACCGGTTACCTCAGCTTGGCTTGTTCTTCCACATCTAGGGGTTCCCAGGGTTTGTACCCAACAACTTTGGACGCTGACACCAATAAAGTCCTTTTGAAAAGTTTTTAGTTGCAGGGGTAACATCCAACAAACACAGTCTTGTATGGGAACAGAGGGCAAGGGTGAGGAACTCAGGCACCTTGGACTGCGAATATAACAAAGTCTCTAATACCACCCAGAAAAAAAAACACTCGCAGCTGGGTGCTTCCAGGCTGAGCAAATCTCTAGCCAGAGATTATGGCAATCAGCACTTTGATTCAGAACTTGTGAAATCTCTGACCTTGAACAAGTTGTAACTGAAAGTGAACAGGAACCTTTTTCCTCAGTACCTGGAAAGTTCTCTGTCTCCTTGACAGTACTGGAAAAAAGCGTGGATTCGTCAATGTCCTTCACAACTCAGCAACCAGGCACTTCTCAGGATGCCAACTTGTTGGCCCTCCTCCGAAGAGTCCTCCCCGGTCACTTGCATGAGCTGCGGTGCCACTCCAAGCCGAGAGCACACCCGGACGCCTTGAATCCTCCCTCAGTTACTGCGCCTCGGACCAGCCGCTTCCGAGACTCAGGAACAGACGGATCCCTACCCCAGACCAGGTGGGTCCAGAATCAGGAACAGACCGCTAGGGCCTCACGAACAAACCTAGAACACATGACTTCAACATCTTAAGTACCCTTCCCTAGACTCCTCAGCGGGGCCCGGCACACCCACTGATTGGCTCCGGGGAAGCTGATACCCAAAACGTCCAACCAGGCCTGGTTCTGGCCTGTCATGTGCACCTCACATGGCCAGGCAGAACTCTAACACAGCCCAGCCAATCCGATGTCAAAGTTAACCTACACAATTAACCCTCAGAACCCCATTACTGTTCTGAGGCAAAAAAACTAAATTTGCACATGACAAACACTTTGTCCAAAGTGACTCATCGCTACACATATATATATATAGGGGGAGGTGGAGAGCACAGGGGGGCATTGAAGAGCATGTGGGGAGGTGGAGAGCACAGGGAGGGCATTGAAGAGCATGTGGGGAGGTGGAGAGCACAGGGAGGGCAGCGGAGAGCACAGGGGGGGTGGTGGAGAGCACGGGAGTGGCGGAGAGCACAGGGGGGGGTGGCGGAGAGCACGGGGGTGGTGGAGAGCACAGGGAGGGTGGCGGAGAGCACAGGGAGGGTGGCGGAGAGCATGGGGGAGGTGGCGCAGAGTATGGGGGAGGTGGCGGAGAGTATGGGGGAGGTGGGGGAGAGCATGGCGGTGGCAGAGAGCATTGGGGCAGCAGAGAGCATGGGGGGAGGTGGAGAGTATGGGGGGATGGCAGAGAGCATGGGGGAATGGAAGAGAGCATGAGGGGGTGGCAGAGAGCATGGGGGGATGGCAGAGAGCATGGGGGGAGGTTGAGAGCATGGGGGGGATGGCGGAGAGCATGGGGGGATGTCAGAGAGCATGGGGGGGTGGCGGAGAGCATGGGGGGATGTCAGAGAGCATGGGGGGGAGGTGGAGAGTATGGGGGGGTGGTGGAGAGCATGGGGAGAGGTGGAGAGCATGGGGGGAGGTGGAGAGCATTGGAAGAGGTGGAGAGTATGGGGGGAGGTGGAGAGCATGGGGGAGGTGGAGAGTATGTAGGATGGCAGAGAGCATGGGGGGAGGTGGAGAGCATGGGGGGAGGTGGAGAGCATTGGGGGAGGTGGAGAGTATGGGGGGAGGTGGAGAGCATGGGGGAGGTGGAGAGTATGTGGGATGGCAGAGAGCATGGGGGGAGGTGGAGAGTATGGGGGGAGGTGGAGAGTATGGGGGGATGGCGGAGAGCATGGGGGGAGGTGGAGAACATGGGGGGAGGTAGAGACTATGGGGGGATGGCAGAGAGCATTGGGGGGAGGTGAAGAGTATGTGGGCATGGCAGAGAGCATGAGGGGAGGTGGAGAGCATGGGGGAGGTGAAGAGTATGGGGGGAAGGCAGAGAGCATGGGGGGGGGTGGAGAGCATGGGGAGGAGGTGGAGAGTATGGGGGGATGGCAGAGAGCATGGGGTGAGGTGGAGAGCATGCGGGGAGGTGGAGAGTATGGGGGGAGGTGGAGAGTATGGGGGGATGGCAGAGAGCATGGGGGGGAGGTGGAGAGCATGGGGGGAGGTGGAGAGTATGGGGGGATGGCAGAGAGCATGGGGGGGTGGAGAGTATGGGGGGATGGCGGAGAGCATGGGGGGGATGTGGAGAGCATGGGGGAGGTGGAGAGTATGGGGGGATGGCAGAGAGCATGGGGGGGAGGTGGAGAGTATGGGGGGGTGGCAGAGAGCATGGGGGGAAGGTGGAGAGCATGGGGGGAGGTGGAGAGCATGGGGGGGTGGAGAGTATGGGGGGAGGCGGAGAGCATGGGGGGGAGGTGGAGAGTATGGGGGATGGCAGAGAGCATGGGGGGAAGGTGGAGAGCATGGGGGGAGGTGGAGAGCATGGGGGGGAGGTGGAGAGCATGGGGGGGAGGTGGAGAGCATGGGGGGATGGCAGAGAGCATGGGGGGAGATGGAGAGCATGGGGGGAGGTGGAGAGAATGGGGGGATGGCAGAGAGCATGGGGGGGAGGTGGAGAGCATGGGGGGAGGTGGAGAGTATGGGGGGATGGCAGAGAGCATGGGGGGAGATGGAGAGCATGGGGGGAGGTGGAGAGAATGAGGGGATGGCAGAGAGCATGGGGGGGAGGTGGAGAGCATGGGGGAGGTGGAGAGTATGGGGGGATGCAGAGAACATGGCCTATGGCCAATCCGAGCCTGTCTGTACTCCAAAATGTGTTTGGTGCAAGAGGATCATATCTGTTATGCTAGTAGATAGTGACAATTAGGGATGAGCTTCGTGTTCGACTCGAACATACGTTCGACTCGAACATCGGCTGTTCGCCCGTTTGGCAAATTCCGAACGTTATGGGCCGTTCGCGCCTAATTCGTGTGGCGCTCACGGCCCACAATGCACTGCGTCATCGCAGTGCATTGCTGGCTCATGATTGGCCAAGCATGCACTGTGACCACGCATGCTTGGCCAATCACAGCGCCAGCAGCGAGGAGAGCCATGATTGGCCACAGGCAGGAAGCCTGTGGCCAATCATAGCTCAGGCTGTGTAGTACACGCCCCACACTATATAAGGCCGCCAGCGCGGCGGCCTAGTGTAGTGTGTTGGCGTCTGAAGCAGTTAGTGGGTGTTCTGTGTACCTTCAACACAGTACACACCGATCGTTTTCGGCCGATTTTCGATCTTGCTGTTGTGTAGTGGTTGTTGTCTGTGTGCCCTGACCGCAGTATACACCGCTATATTCACCTCACCTATATAGCTAGTGATCTATCTTTTATAATAGAGCTTGCAGTCAGTAGTATTAGGAGCTTGTGCGTGCTGTCTGCGTGCTCTGTACCCAGTACACACCGCTATATCCACCTACATAGCTCTTTTCTATTTGAGCCCACTTGCCATCTGCAGGAGTTATTGGAAGTTGTGTGTGCCTCCAGCACAGCACAGTATACATCTGTATATACCCCTTTATCTCTGGTGTTCTATAATAAAGGCATCTGCAGGAGTTAGTGTGTTTTTTGGGCCTCCAGCACAGTATACACCTGTATCTACCCTTTATTGCTGTTCTCTAATAGAGGCATCTGCAGGGCTTAGTGGGTGTTGTGTGACTCAATTACAGTATACCCCTTTATCTCTGGTGTTCTATAATAAAGGCATCTGCAGGAGTTAGTGGGTGTTGTGTGACTCCAGCACAATATACACCTGTATCTACCGTTTATTGCTGTTCTCTAATAGAGCCATCTGCAGGGCTTAGTGGGTGTTGTGTGACTCCATTACACTGCTGTTTTACCCAACTCCCTTCAGGCCATTACCATGTCTGGAAGGCCAGCAAGGAGAGGCAGACAGGCGCGAGCCGATAAAAGAGGGCAAGCAGGCTCTGTGTCTAGAGACAACAGTGCTGGTCGTGGACGTGGTGCATTTTCATCAGCACGTGGCCATGGGACACGCTTGTCCTTCTTTTCGGCAGATGGACATGTTGAACCGCAACATGCCAACGACTTGGTAGAGTGGATGACCAAGCCCTCTTCATCCTCCTCATCCTCTCTCACCCAGTCTCAGGGTAGTAGCAAAGCAGCTGCCAACGCATCGTCTTCCCTCCTCTCAATGTCATCATCAGTGACTCCTTCCCTAGACCCACCACGTCCTCCTGAGGAGTCTCCTTAACTCTTTGAGCACAGTGTTGGGTACATGCTCCAGGAGGATGCCCAGTGTTTTGTGGGCTCTGATGATGAGACTCAGCTAGAGGAAGGCAGTAGCGTGAGCGCAGAGAGAGGGGATGCTCAAGAAGGACAGCAATCTGGCAGTCATGTTCCACAAGCAGCAGCATACTGCCAGGTTTGCTACAGCGATGAAGAGGGAGGGGATGATGAGGGCACTGACTCCACGTGGGTGCCTGGTAGGAGAGAGGAGGAGGAGGAGGCACATGTCCAACGAGGCAGGATGCCCTCCGGGGGCCAGCTTAGGGGCAGCACACCGACTGAATCACACCGCAGAGCTCCGCCTGTGCAGGGCGCTGCCTCTGCGCGTTATTCTAAAAGTTCTTTGGTGTGGGCCTTTTTTGAGACGAGTGCATCAGATCGCACCGCTGCTATTTGCAACATATGTCTCAAGCGTATCTCGCGTGGCCAAAACATCAGCCGCTTGGGCACCACATGCTTGACCAGACATATGTTGACCTGCCATGCAGCTCATTGGCAAGCGTACCTCAAAGACCCACACCAAAAAACAAAGCGGACCTCTCCTTGCTCCTCATCAGCTGGCATCTCCAACCCCACTAGACCTTCAGTCCTCTCTGAAACCTGCTCTGAGAGGAATGAAGGTGTAGAATTAGGTGTGTCACAGCCAAGTGCTTCCGGGAACTCTGCTAGCGGTACACCCACGTCCGATTATAGCAGGCAAATGTCCCTGCCCCAGCTGCTGGACCGGCGAAAGAAGTTCACTCCCAGCCATCCACATGCCCAGCGGTTGAATGCTAGCTTGGCTAAATTGCTAGCACTTCAACTGCTGCCTTTTCAGTTGGTAGACTCGGCCCCCTTTCCGTGAGTTTGTACAATGTGCGGTTCCTCAGTGGCAGGTCCCCAAACGCCACTTTTTCTCACGGAAGGTGATTCCGGCTCTCTACCGGCATGTGGAAGGCAATGTCCTTGCCTCGCTGGACAGGGCGGTCAGCGGTAAGGTGCATATTACCGCTGACTCATGGTCCAGCAGGCATGGACAGGGACGTTAGCTGTCTTTCACGGCCCATTGGGTCACTCTTCTGGCAGCTGGGAAGGATGCAGGACAAGGTGCAGTAGTGTTGGAAGTTGTTCCGCCACCACGCCTCCAAAATGCTACTATTGGTTGTGACACACCTCTCTCCTCCACCCCCTCCTCTTCTTCTTCCTCCATGGCCTCTTCCAGTGCTCTGTCCTCAGAACCAGCGGTGCTCCGTAGGCGTTCCAGGGGCTACGCAAGTACGCAGGCAAAACGATGCCATGCCATGCTTGCGCTGGTTTGTTTGGGGGACAGGAGCCACACTGGGGCGGATGTTTTGTCAGCTCTGCAGGGGCAGGCCGAGAGGTGGTTGACGCCACGCCAGCTTAAGCCAGGAATGGTGGTTTGTGACAATGGCACCAACCTCCTCTCCGCCCTCCGACAGGGACAACTGACCCATGTGCCCTGTGTAGCTCACGTCCTTAACCTGGTGGTGCATCGGTTCTTGGGCAGGTACCCCGGCTTACAGGATGTACTGAAGCAGGCCAGGAAAGTCTGTGTGCATTTCCGCCGATCATTTAATGCCTGTGCTCGGCTGGCTGAGCTCCAAAAGGAGTTGAACCTGCCCAAGAACCGCCTTATATGTGACATGCCCACCAGGTGGAACTCAACGTTGGCCATGCTGCAGCGGCTGCATACGCAGCAGAGGGCCATCAATGAGTACCTGTGCGACTACGGCACCAGGACAGGGTCAGGGAGCTCGGTTTTTTCTCACCACGCCAGTGGGGCATGATTAGGGATGCATGCACTGTCCTGTCACCGTTTGAGGAGGCCACAAGGATGGTGAGCAGTGACAGTGCATGCATCAGTGACACTGCACCTCTTGTCCACCTCTTGGAGCATACGCTGCGTGGAATAATGGACAGGGCACTTGAGGCAGAACAGAGGCAGGAAGAGGAGGACTTCCTTGCCTCTCAAGGCCCCCTTTATCCAGACAGTGTTCCTGCTGTGCCACCCATCACACAAGAAGAGGATGAGGAGGAGGAAGAGGAGGAGGAGGATGATTGTGTCAGCATGGAGGTGGAGGCTGGCACTCAGCAGCAGCAGCAGTCTTGTAGGGATGATTTACAGTCCCAAGAAACACGTGGACTTGTACGTGGCTGGGAGGAGGTAGCTGCGGATCATGTTGCCCTTAGTGACCCAGAGGACTCCGGACCGAATGCCTCAGCTAACCTACGCTGCATGGCCTCCCTGATCCTGCAAAGCCTGCGGAAGGATCCTCGTATTCTTCGGATCAAGGAGAGGGACCATTACTGGCTGGCCACTCTCCTTGATCCACGGTACAAGGGTAAGGTTGCCGACCTTATCTTGCCATCGCAGAGGGAGCAGAGGATGAGACATCTCCGGGAGGCCTTGCAGAAAGGTCTGTGCAACGCGTTCCCAGAGACTGGGAGGTTACAAACTCCTGGTCCTGGACAACGTGTTGCTGAGGCATCGGTCAGAAGGAGCGGTGGAGAAGGTGGCCTCTGACTGATGCTTTCAGACAATTTTTTATTCCGCAGCCCCAAGGTATGATCGGTTCCAGCAACCATCGCCAGCGTCTGATTTACATGGTGCAGGAATACCTAGGGGCAAGGTCAGACTTGGACACCTTTCCCACTGAAAATCCTCTGGCTTACTGGGTCTTGAGGATGGATCACTGGCCAGAGCTTGCACAGTATGCAATTGAGCTACTGGCCTGTCCTGCATCCAGCGTTCTTTTGGAACGCACCTTCAGTGCTGCTGGTGGCTTTGTTACCAATCACAGGGTGCGCCTGTCCACCGAATCAGTTGATCGACTGACCTTCATCAAGATGAATCAGTCTTGGATCACCCACAGCTACCAAGCACCTGAAGCTGATGTAACCGAATAATTTTTTTTGAAATATCACATCCCTTTAAGACTGCCTATGCTGATGCTGAGTGACTGTCCTGTTATGTTGATTGTCTATCCTCTTCCTCCTCCGCTGATATGTTGGAAGAACATTTCTGGTTCTGGGTGATGCCATTAGCCCAATTTTTCTGCCCCTGTTTAACAGGGGCGTTTAAGTACAATTTTTGATGCAATGCTTTGCAGCAGGGCTAATTCCTGCAATAAAACTAGAGTATATGGGAGAGGTTGTAGTGTCGTGGCACCAGCACCAGTGCCTAAGGCCCAATTTTTCTGCCCCTGTTTAACAGGGACATGTAATTACAATTCTTGATATAATATTTCACAGGAGGGCCCGTTCCTGTGCCCACCCAGAGTAACTGTGAGGACTTATAGTGTTGTGGCACCAGCACCACAACCACCAAAGGTCAATTTTTCTACCACTGTTCAACAATGGCATGTAATTACAATTCTTGATATAATCGTTCACAGCAGGGCGCTCCAGCGCCCAGCAAGAGTCACTTTGAGGGCTTACAATGTTGTGGCAAAACCAACACCTTGTTCCGCCATTTCTGCAGAGCATATAGGGCAGTCCCCTACTTTCAAACATCCAACTTACAAACATCTCCTACTTGCAAACGGAAGGAGACAACAGCAAGTGAGATGAAAAAAGATGGACGACAAAACCAATTTTACAGGGGTGATAACCCTTCCCTATGTTTTCCAAAAAGCTTAAAAATAGTTTTTTTGACTGGAGCTACACTTTAAAAATGTACCAGTTGAAAATTACAAACAGATTCAACTTAACACAACAAACCTACACAGTCCCTGTCTTGTATACTGCTGTTCTGAGTATATAGGGCCTGGGGGCCACACGCATTTCCTTTTTTTAATATGGGTACAGGGTTCCCCTTGATATGCGTACAAGACCCAAAGGGGCTGGTAATGGGCAGGGAGGGCTACCCATGCCATTTTTCTCAATGGTTTTCAACCATATTGCAGGAACCAGATATAACATTAAAACCGCAAGCAGTTTTCAATGATGTTATTTCTGTTTAATGTCATTTTGTGCAGGGACTGTTCTAAACACGGGAAACACGTGGCACTTCACAGGCATACTACAGACACCCCCCAGGCACCATATTTAAAGGAATATTTCACTTTTTTTTTCACTTTAATCATCATTAAAATCAGTGCCCATCCAAAAACGGCCATTTTTAAAAACATTGTCCCCATGTCCCCTGGGGCAGGAGCCAGGTCCCCAAACCCTTTTTAGGACAGTATCTTGCATATTAGCCGTTAAAATTAGCACTTTTAATTTCGAACGTTCGAGTCCCATAGACGTCAATGGGGTTCTAAAGTTTGTTCGAATTTGGGGTTCGTTCAAAAGTTCTGGTGCGAACCGAACCGGGGGGTGTTCGGCTCATCCCTAGTGACAATGTCATAGAGGTACAATACATTCCTTTTTTTTATGTATGTTTTACGTAATGTGTTTAACAAGTAATAAAAACCTTTTACTGAAATACTCTTAGATACCTCTACTTTAATTAGGTGTGCTTTTGAAAGTCCATCCTAGGGTTTTTTTTTTCGCTTTAAGTAAATATTTATGATCTTTACAGGGAGAGCTTCATTTGCATGTTCACATTGTAAAAAAAAAGGCCATGTCATCTTAACAAGTAACCGCACCTGTCATATATAACATTTGTACATGAATTTCCTCATGTATTATACATGCTCCAAACAGTTACATTGAGGACTGATTGAAACAATGCAATTATGAGCAGTGATCCAGACTGTACATTGTTTAATTAGCATTTTCAGGTTAGCAGTGGCCCCTTTAAAGTGGTAGTAAACCATGTTAATAAAATGAATGTAATTGTCCCCATCCATCCCCCCCCCCCCCCAGGTGACATGCCCTAATGTGCTAGTATGCTCTGCATACTAGCAAATTATGAAAAACTTGCCTTAAATGTGGAACCCTGCAGTAGCACCCTGGCTCTTTTAATGATGGGAGTCATGGCTGCAGCACAGCTTTCTATGGATGAAATGTGTTGCTGATGTCAGCTGCTACACATGTAATCATCTCCTAAATGGTTCACTATTAGATATTTATTACAGTGGTGTGAAAAAGTGTTTGCCCCCTTCCTCATTTCCTGTTCCTTTGCCTGTTTGTCACACTTAAGTGTTTCGGAACATCAAACCAATTTAAACAATAGTCAAGGACAACACAAGTAAACACAAAATGCAATTTGTAAATGAAGGTGTTTATTATTAAAGGTGAAAAAAAATCAAAACCATTATGGCCCTGTGTGAAAAAGTGATTGCCCCCCTTGTTAAAACATACTATAACTGTGGTAGCCACACCTGAGTTAAATTTTTCTAGCCACACCCAGGCCTGATTATTGCCACACCTGTTCACAATCAAGGCATCACTTAAATAGGAGCTGCTTGACACAGTAAGGTCCACCAGAAGATCCTTAAAAGCTACACATCATGCCGAGACCCAAAGAAATTCAGGAACAATTGAGAAAGAAAGTAATTGAGATCTATCAGTCTGGAAAGGGTTATAAAGCCATTTCCAAAGCTTTGGGAATCCAGCGAACCACAGTGAGAGCCATTATCCACAAATGGCGAAGACATGGAACAGTGGTGAACCTTCCCAGGAGTGGCCGGCCGCCCAAAATTACCCCAAGAGCGCAGCGACGACTCATCCAAGAGGTCACAAAAGACCCCACAACAACGTCCAAGGAACTGCAGGCCTCACTTGCCTCAGTTAAGGTCAGCGTTCATGCCTCCACCATCAGGAAAAGACTGGGCAAAAATGGCCTGCATGGCAGAGTTCCAAGGAGAAAACCACTGCTGAGCAAAAAGAACATCAAAGCTCGTCTCAATTTCTCCACAACACATCTTGATGATCCCCAAGACTTTTGGGACAACATTCTGTGGACCGATGAGACAAAAGTGGAACTCTTTGGAAGGTGTGTGTCCAAGTATATCTGGCATAGAAGGAACACTGCATTTCATAAAAAGAACATTATACCAACAGTAAAATATGGTGGTGGTAGTGTGATGGTCTGGGGCTGTTTTGCTGCTTCAGGACCTGGAAGACTTGCCGTGATAAAAGGAACTATGAATTCTGCTGTCTACCAAGAGATCCTGAAGGAGAATGTCCGACCATCTGTTCGTGTACTCAAGCTGAAACGAACTTGGGTTCTGCAGCAGGACAATGATCCTAAACACACCAGCAAGTCCACCATCAAATGGCTGAAGAAAAACAAAATGAAGACTTTGGAGTGGCCTAGCCAAAGTCCTGACCTGAATCCTATTGAGATGTTGTGGTATGACCTTAAAAAGGCCGTTCATGCTCGAAAACCCTCTAATGTAACTGAATTAGGACAATTCTGCAAAGATGAGTGGGCCAAAATTCCTCCAGGACGCTGTAAAAGCCTCATTGCACGTTATCGCAAACGGTTGGTTGCAGTTGTTGCTGCTAAGGGTGGCCCAACCAGTTATTAGGTTTAGGGGGCAATCACTTTTTCACACAGGGCCATGATGGTTTGGATTTTTTTTCACCTTTAATAATAAACACCTTCATTTACAAATTGCATTTTGTGTTTACTTGTGTTGTCCTTGACTATTGTTTAAATTGGTTTGATGTTCCGAAACACTTAAGTGTGACAAACATGCAAAGGAACAGGAAATGAGGAAGGGGGCAAACACTTTTTCACACCACTGTATACCTAATGGTAAGCCGCCTTCTAGACTTACCTGTAGATAGAAGATGGACATGGGAGTTTACTACCGCTTTTATTATGGTTTTTGTCATTTTAATTCTGGCTAGTGGTGAACAAGCTTTTAGATCCAATTATGCAATTGCATGCATATGGCTTTGTTATAAATGTATAAACGTCTGGACTTATAAATGGAGATTCACCAAAATTTCGGCAGTCAAAAAAAAAAAACTGCTGAAAATTGTGTTTTCTGCACATTGCTGAAAGGAAAAAAATTACAGATTAATGGCGCTGAAAACTGTGCATGCGCAGCAGTGGTGGCCACACTGCCGGGTGATGTCACTCGCTGTGTGGACGGCATGCACGCTCCTTGTGGTTAAGACGCTGGACTCGTGAGCACGTTCCCTGCTGTTGGGAGCACTTTCCCCAAGGATGAACGCTGGAGTTGAGAGCATGTTCCTCGTGGTTGAGACGCAGTTGGGACTGATCATAGAGGGCTGCTATTGACCCTCCTAGATGACTGCTATTACTACTATTCACCAGTGAGCATTGCTGGAGATTTTTCCTCTTAACTGATGACAATCCAACTAGTATTATAAAAAAAGAGATATTCATTTTATATTTTCACTTCAGTTGTATGTAACTACTAGTATTTAGTTAGTTCTACTACTAAACTATATAACAGGCTAGGTAATGCATAGTGTATGCCATTTCAGTATGTTTTTGTTATTAATACACTGACAAGTGTATCATTTTTTTAAAAGTAGTAGTAGTCGTCTCAATATTCTCAAACAAATAGCATGCATATATTCTTTGGTCCAAAATGTAGTGCAGGCATAACTACCTTGCATGGGAAGAGAACTGCACTGTTAAAGATTGGCAAGTTAGGCTTTTTTTTTTTTGCTTTTTTTTATATAGCTGCCTGGAGTTTAGTCTTAAAATGGATTTTAGCCCTCCACCCCTCATATTTTATTCCCACTATAGATCATTCTATGCTATTCTGCGTTACCAGCAAAAGGTGGACCAATTCTGCAGTGTGGAAATATTTTGAAGTTTTTTGATCAAGACCCCAAATTTGCAATCTGCAGTCTTTGTTCAGCAGAAATTTCAAGCGAGGATACAGTGCCAAGGCATTTTTCAACAACAGGTTTGATACACCACCTGAAAACACATCATCCAGTTCAGAATACAAGGAAACAGTAATGCTTCCAAAAAGTGCCTCGGGCTCAAGCACATTAAGTTCAACACCATCTTCACCGCAGTCTTCGTAAAGGTTAAAAAATTTACAACTGACAGTCCCAAAGTTCGTGCCATTACAGATAAAATGAAGGAATTTATTGCATTAGACGACCAGCCATTCTTTTTTGTGGAGGACATTGGATTCCGTAGGCTCATGCAACATATTGTGCCGCGTTACACACTACCAAGCAGACACTACTTTGCAGATAGCTGTCTACTTGAATTGTTTGGCAGTATTAGAAAACACGTTCCCGAACTCATGACTACCGACACCATAGCAATCGGTTTTACTACCGCCATTTGGAGTTCAGACGTCAGTCTAATGAGCATGCTTAACCTGACAGCGCAGTGGATAAATGCCAAATTTAAATTGCAAAACATCCTACTTAATGCACGTGAGTTTGTTGGATCACATACTGCAGCAGCAATATCTGGTGCCTTAAAAACCATGCTTGACACTTGGCACATTGAGAAGTCTAAAGTGCATCTGACTGTCCGAGATAATGTGCAGAACATAGGGGTCCTGAAATTAATTTCTGCATAGATGCATCACGATTCGGGTGTCCCCAATGCGGCATCGATACATATGACCAGAAAAATCGTTTGCCGGGTGACGTCATCCTGACTTGCCCCGCCTCTCCCGGGAGAGCTCTCCAAGCGTATTGTTAAAATAACTGTGTTTTAACTCATGTGACTATGCCAGTCACATGAGCAGCATGTACACACACTGAGAAATGTGGTATGAAGCTCCATATTTTTTAAAAAGCACATACAGTGGGGCACTTAATGGATTGTAGTTCGGGATTTATTAAAATAGTTATTTTAACAGCAGTAAGTAGAGTACAAACGTGTTTGTACTCTATCTACATCTCATACACGCTCCGTGCTGACAGTTCCCCGGCTTCCCCGTTTGCACATTCCACTGTGTTAACTTCTAGTGTGCTGGAAGGTGCAAACAGGAAAGACCGCAAACTGCCAGCCCTGTGAAGTTCCCTGTACTGTCTCTTTAATGTTTGCTAATGTATTGTATTTCTTTCATCATTCCCTAATTACCATGATTGTAATATGCTGTGAATGTCCTCTTTGTCCTCATGCATGCTTGAATTTTTTAAACTTCTTTTTTGTCCTTCGTGCAAATTTGCCTTCACTAACCTCCCCAACATGCTATCCTGGGCCCCTACACACCTAGCCTAGTCACTTAATGTATTTTGCCAGCTCCACAGTACTGCTTTACCCTAAACACCCCCTAAAATGTGCTTAAATGTTATTTGTGTGCTTAAATTCATGCAGAGTGCCAGAGGCTTTTTTTGGGTTCCCCAAAATCATTTGGAACCCTCCCCCCCAACCGCTAAGTCAATCAATACCAATCGTCTATCTGCTGACTTTTCCAAACCCATACCTACCTCTTTTGTGGTCATATTTATGGATGAATTCACCAAAGCATGTAGTGCAAGGGCCTGCCTGAATACTTTCAAATGGTACTGTTTAAAGTCTTGTTCTCCTATTATCTTGATAGGTAATTACAGAATGTCAAAATGTGCTTCAATTTGTACAGTGTGTATTCATATTTTTGTATTATATTTTTGTATTATGACACTTCTTACCTGTCCAGTGGGCTGCCAATAGTAAGTAAGGAGAAGCTGGCCAAAGAAACACACATTATTTATGCATTCAGCTTTCAATGAAGTGGAGAAGGTTGCCTGTCCAAAACATACCCCCCCCCCCAAATTTTAACAATGGGCCATCAGAGGGGGTGAAGAATCTGATAAGTGTACTTTATATATTCGTCTTAAATAGTCCTTCAAATAAATGTTATACTGATGTTGGCAAAGAATGTCTAATCTGCTTGCAATGATATGTGCAAAATGACTAATTCTTTTTTTCTTGTTTGACGCCACAGTTTCCTTCAACGCCACAGGAATGACAGACTGTGGCTTCCCAATTTGGCCAGCTTTGGGACTTTACCAACTGCGGAGGGGCAATAGATGGGAAACACATCCACATAGTCCCACCTCCCCAACTCGTGGTCATACTATTATAGTTACAAGTGGTTTAATAGTATAGTGATGTTGGCAGTGGTGTTGGCGACATATGATTTTCTCTATGTGGACGTGGGGAAAAAAGGCCGGATGCCGGATGGTGTCATCACCCAGACTGAGTTTTACTGACTGCTCCAGAATGGCAGCTTGGGCTTTCCACCTCCAGAAGACAATGTGGAAGGACTCCCGTTTTTCTTTGTCGCGGGTGAAGCATTTGCGCTGGTGAACCATCTTTTGTAGCCATTCCCTATGAGGACCCTCACCCTGGACCAAAGGGTTTTTAATTACCGGCGGGCCAGAGCCAGAAGAGTGGTGGAGAATGCTTTTGGGATAATGGCCAGCCGGTTACACCTATTTCTGACACCAATCCACATGGCAAATTATAAACTGAACCATATTGTGCTTGCCTTCTGCATTCTGCCCAATTTTCTTCGAAAAAATGCAACAAACTATGTGGTTTCAGTTGGGACTGAGGCCGGCTTTCCTGATACTTCAACCCTGACAGCACTTGAAGCTAGCCGTTCTGGCTTGCACCCGCAAAGTGAGGCAAAAATATCTGGAGTACTTTGCAGGTAGGGAAGACATTGATATGCTACACAATCAAGAAACATTTAAAAAATATTTTTTGGATAAACTGAAATAATATTTCCTTGTATTTACTGTTTGTGTTTCTTTTGTGATTTGGTAGTCACGAAAATGGTGTGATTGTGGCAAATTAAAAAGCACTGTGGGATTTATTTACTAAAGGAAAATCCACTTTACACTCCAAGTGCACTGCAAAAGTGCACTTGAAACTGCAACTAGAAAATGCATTTTCTGGAGATGGAGATCTGACGGAAAAATATATATATATTATTCATGAGATCACGAGAAATAATAAAGAAATCAGTTTGTCAGAACTCTGACAAACTCTTGTGCGTCGGAATTGTGTACACACGATTGGAATTTACGTGAATGTACTTTGTCGGTAAATTTGAGATCCAGATCTCAAATTTTGCACAACGGAAATTCCGCTGGAAAATGTCAGATGGAGCCTACACACGGTTGGAATTTCCGAAAAAAGCTCCCATTGAACATTTTCCATCAGAAAAAAAAAGACCGTTTGTGTGGGCATAAGAGGCCTTTCAACCATATGAGCTGCCATGTCTTCAGGGGTATATCCTCACCCAGCGCCTGCTCCCACTAGCGCATATAGGCATATCAAGGTCATGTTGGTGACAGGTTCATAGTTAGGAGCTGGTTGGCGAAGATGTTAGAGGAGAGTGTGTTTGGAGAGAGAGAGACACATGCTGTGTGAGGATCTATTGCTGGATTATGTACCTGCTGGGGAACATTTGGACAAAGCAATTTAACTACATCCACAGGATCCTCTGCAGTACCACTTTCTAGGCAGGTGGTGCTATGCTGTTTCTCAGCTATCCTGGATTGAGGGAAACGTTGCTGCTGCTCTTTTTGGAAATCCACCCACTGCAACTGTGAAAGAGACCTTGCACCATTTTCTTAAGATTTTTAAATGGGGTCACGTCTTTCTATTTTCATGGCTTATGCGTGAAACGCCAAGCGTCTACCTCCTATTTGAAGTCTGGGAAGTGTATGGTGCCAGTTATTGAAGGTTCAAGGATATAAATACATTCATCGGATTCATATAATTGATAAAGCTCTTTTGACTTGGGTGGCGTAAGCCCCGCCAGGTCCATATTATCTGGTAAGCCTCCTCCTTATCACAGTGGTGGTAGTGTTTTCCTTCCTTGAAAGAGCTACACTTGGGATTGAATTTCTACATCTATTCACGCATTTTATGAAGTCAACTGGATTTAAATAATATTGTGCTCTTTCAGAAATGTGCGTCAAAGGACTTTTTGGACTTTTCTGATAGACTAATCTTATAAACATTCACTTTGTTTCGGTGATTCACTTATTTTTGAATATTTAACACTGTTTTGTGTTTAGTTTTCTTTAACACGTTCATGTTCATATTGTGTCATTATATGGAATATTCATAGTGGTTCACATCCACATTGTGTCATTCTCATTGCAACATAGCGCTACACTTTTTTTCAATTTTTTTTCACAGGAGCTGGTAGGAGTGTGGGATCATATCTTTAGGGACAAGCCCTCTAGACAGATTTTTTTCAAATTCAGTTAAGGGGGAGAATTGGAGGTTCGGTACCAAGGAATGTGCATAATGACGTATTTGTAGGTAACTAAAAAAGTCTGTCTGGGCAAGTCAAAAGCATCTTGCAGATCCTGAAAGGATCGCAAGGTTCTGGTATCCACCAATTGACCATAGCAAAATAAGGCTCTGTCCATCCAAAAGTGTCTGGGACATTGGGTTTAAATAGAAATGAGGTGACCAGGGAGGCAGTAGTAATAGCGTATAGAACGATTTAGCGTTTGCAAGAGCACCGTTGGTCCCAGCAACTGAGCAGGGGCGTACCTAGAGCATTTGGCACCCGGGGCGGATCCTATATCTGGCACCCCCCCCCCCCCCATTTTAAATGAAAAAACACCCACGATTTTCCATTTTCTCAAGAATATTTATTGTATACAGCACACGCCTGGATTCTGCACCCTGTATACAGCACACGCCTGGATTCTGCACCCTGTATACAGCACATATCTGCATTCTGCACCCTGTATACAGCACATATCTGCATTCTGCACCCTGTATACAGCACATATCTGCATTCTGCACCCTGTATATAGCATGCGCCTATATTCTGCACCCTGTATATAGCACATATCTGCATTCTGCACCCTGTATATAGCATGCACCTGTATTCTGCACCCTGTATATAGCACATATCTGCATTCTGCACCCTGTATATAGCATGCACCTGTATTCTGCACCCTGTATATAGCACATATCTGCATTCTGCACCCTGTATATAGCTCCTATCTACATTCTGCACCCTGTATATAGCACATATCTGCATTCTGCACTCTGTATACAGCACATATCTGCATTCTGCACCCTGTATACAGCACATATCTGCATTCTGCACCCTGTATACAGCACATATCTGCATTCTGCACCCTGTATATAGCACATGTCTGCATTCTGCACCCTGTATATAGCACATATCTGCATTCTGAACCCCCCCATCAGGTCAGCTACACTATACACATGGCAGGGGGAGGGGGTGATGGACACAGCAGTCACCCTGACCCCCCCCCCTCAGACCAGCACGGGGTAGACACAATACTCCAGCCTCTTCTTACATCAAACCCCCCCCCCCCCAATCAGCTACACTATACACAGGCAGGGGTAGACACACTCCTCCAGCCCCTTCTTACATCAACCCCCCCAATCAGGTCAGACAGCTACACAATACACATGGCAGGGGGAGGGAGTGGTGGACATGGCAATCACAGTCACTGACCCCCCATTTTAGACCAGCACAGGGGTAGCCTCTTCTTACATCAACCCCCCCCCTCTCCGCTCACCACCTCAGGCTCTCAGTCAGCTAGGGAGGACTCTGTATTCACTGTGTGGAAGCAGCTGCCCCAGCGGAGAGAGATGAGATAGACATATACACAGGCAGCAGCAGTGGTGGGTGAAGGCGGAGCTAGCAGGAGGGAATACAGTCCCTCACTGAACAGTCTGGAGCAGTCCATTGTGGCCATGGCACGGGGGGGGGGGGGGTTTCTAAAAAAAATAAAGTGAAAATGAGCAACCAGAGACAGCAGGGATGCCCTTGATATGATCTGACGTGTCACCCTGACTTGGGTGCGGAATTCACCCCCATATCAAAGTCACTTGGCCACTGACACCCCCCAAAAGTGTTGCACCCGGGGCACCCCTGCAACTGAGACCCACCTATCGGTACACAGCACCGAATTTGGGTAGGTGGGGGCCACCCACAACTTCTCAATTTGAGTCCATCTAGTGTATGCTTGGAGGGTACACCAAGAGGCTACAGGGCATAACTGGGCTGATAGATAATACTTGGCTACGTTGGGGAATGCAGGAATGCAAGACTGCCTTGGCCATGGGGGGGTGTGTACAGGACTAGTCTAGCAATCCGGTGCTTCTTATACTTCCAGAGAAAATTTATCAAGTTGCTCTGAAGGTTCCTAAAGTACGAGTGGGATGGGGATGGGCAGTGTTTCAAAGAGGTAGAGAGGTTTAGGTAGAATCGACATCTTGATGGTCGCCAGGCGGCCAAAGAGAGATATCTTTAGGGGCTTGCACTAACCAGGGAGGCCCTAATGGAGGTATATAGTTGGGGGAAGATGGCCTTATAGAGGGTGTCGTAGGTGGGTGTGAGGTGGACACCGAGGTATTTTAAAGAACAAGTCTTACACGTGTAATTGATTGATTTGGAAAGGGCAGACAGTGTCTGGTGGGGTAAATTGAGGGGGAGGGTTTCCGTTTAGCATTACTAAGGTTTTGCCTGAACTTCCACTTTAAAACCAGGCTCTAACCATATATTTTTTGTTTAAAGGGCTGGAAAGGTTAAAAAATCTGACAGTTTTTGTTGGCTGAAGGTAATAACTAATATGTAAGAGTTGTGCAGTTCATTTGGTATCTAATTGTAGCTTTGTATAGTGCACATATATACAGAAATATGATAGTTCTATATTTTAGCCTTGGTTGAAAACAATATTCTGATAGCGATAGTGTCTCTTTTTGTATCATAGTATATTGTTCTATGGTGGGAATTAAAAATGTGATTTGTTAGGGAGTTATTAGTATATCAACAAATAAGAAAATACCAAGACCCTAAAAAAAATAAAAAAAAATACTTGCACTTCCCGAAGAACTAGAATAACCAGTATGAAGTCAGAAGCTCCTACATCATTCAATCAACACCTAAGAAGAAAAAAGAACTGGAGGGCTTCTGGTCCCTCATCAGCTCTACCTTCAGGAAATCTCTTGTTGACTGTCTGTCTCCAAAGTTCCCTAAGGGGTGGTTTGACATTAGTCACCTCTGCTAGAATTTGGCATTCCACTGAGAATCTGGAATGCAGCTTTATTGCAACTCAGTCATTTTTTAAAGTCTGAATGCATGACCCTGATCATTTACTGAAGCACCTGTATTATCTAGGTAATCCCTTGAAATTTCACAAGGTGTTTGCAAAAGCTGTAATTCCTATCAATAGCAGACCCGAAGAAGATGCCAGTAACTAAAACTAGGCTTGTGCAATTCGTTTCGTAACGAATCGAAATTCGGCCGAATTTTGCATCTTTCGGACATTCGGAAGCATCCGAATAAAAAAATAACGAATAACAACGAAAGAAATATAACGAATGAATTAGACATGATTCGATAATTCTTTAAAGATCTAATGAAACAAAAGGTCAGCTCAAAGTAAATCTTATAGTCCAATCAGCTAATTAATTTTGTGCCGGAGGTTGGATTACCACCAAAGTGCATTCCTGAGAACTGAGTGAGAAGGGTGTTGTATTGTATTTGAGCTGAGGAGAAGAGACGTTGTCATTGTGTGTGTTAAAAGATTCAAAAAACAAACGACTTTCCAAACTACGAATCATTATCACGAATGTCTATACATACATAAATAGCGAATTTCAATGAATACGAACAAATGAATTCGACAATCTACAAATAATAACGAATTATCCGAAAACGTATTAACGTAACATAACGAATATAACAGAACGAAATGATGTATTTTACGAATGACAACGAACCGAAACTAAACAAAATTTTCCGTTGTGCACAAGTCTAACTAAAACATGTCTTGTATACAGCCCAATATGTTCTGTTGTGTAAAGAACAACATTCATGGTTTTTGATTAGCAGACATGTCAACCAAGTAAGGTGCAAGGTTTCTGGCACCAGCCAGCCAGGATACGCCACCCACGCATGGGTTTGCAAATGAAGGTGCTTGAAATGTGAGCCTACAAAGTTGCTCATGTCTTTAGAATATCTAAAAGGTTCATTGTTTTAAAGAGAGTATCTTTAAAACAAATGGATTTGTCAAATGGATTTTTAGGGGGACCCCCACGTCAATTTTTTTTTTAATTTGATGCGGGGTTCCCCTTAATATCCATATCAGACCTGAAGGGTCTGGTTATGGATATTTAGGGGGACCCCCACGTCAATTTTTTTTTTTAATTTGACACGGGGTTCCCCTTAATATCCATGTCAGACCTGAAGGGCCCCCACGTATTTTTTTTTTTTTTTTATGAATTGTCGGCTAATGCAGAGAACACTCATTGAGTGTTCTCTGTATTACGGGACCCGACAATAGCCGCAAGTGATTTTAAAAGACTTTTTTTCCTGCACAAATGACACTTTGTGCAGGGACAGTTCTAAGCACCAGAAACATGTGCCCCTTCACAGGCATACTATAGATACCCCCCAGCTACGAAATTTAAAGGAATATTACACTTTTATTGTTTCACTTTAATCATTATTAAAATCACTTTTTAGGACAGTAACCTGCATATTACCCTTTAAAATGAGCACTTTAGATTGTGAACGTTCGAGTCCCATAGACTTTAATAGGGTTCTAAAGTTCACACAAAGTTTAGGTCTGTTCGCAGGTTCTGGTGCGAACCGAACAGGGAGGTGTTCGGCTCATCCCTAATCAGGAGAACTGTTTTCTGCAAAGTACAGCTTCAGGGGTTGTTCCAACTCCAGACTGAATGACTTTATGTACAAAGGCAGATATTTGCTTCCAGGAAAAACACCATCATGCAGATGTACACCTTGCCTAGCTCTAGCTTCCAGAAGCCTTATTAGCTGTCACCTCACCTGACAAGTCTACATGATTTTATATGAAGCTTTTGACTGTTGCCAAGTCCAGAGCCTTTACTTTTACCACACTTGGAAACCATGCAAAATAACAGTAAAGGAAACACTGAAGCATAGGTCTCCAGAAGAGGATCCCCTAGAAATGACTCAGAAAATATCACATTCTTTTTCTTCCATTTAAGAAGCCACACATTCTTCGAGCCTTCACCAGTAGGCACCAGTGCTTTCTTTGTGGGGAAGACAGATGGCAGTCTCAGACCCCATATAGATAGCTAAAAAAATAGCTAAAAAAACAAAAAAAAGTACAAACAATGCATTAGTTGAGCATGTTTTTAGCTTGAAAAAAATGAATACAGCCATGATATTTAAGAACTGGCAAACTGAAATATATTACATTTTTGTTCTTGGTTTTAGCTATCCTTTAAAATGCATCGCATAGTAGTCCATTATGTATCACTTACCTGACACAGGAGCCAGCGAAGTCACCGCTGTCCCCTGTAGTCTGGAGCATCCATCTTTTCGGTGGGTCTCGCTGTCATTCGATGAGGCCGCAATGACGTCACTCCCGCGCATGCACACGGGAGTCGCCACTCGCGGCATATCGCCGTTGACAGTGGAGCGCTCAGTGCGCCTGCGTGCCGCTGTCTATGGCGCATGCACCGTAGACAGCGGTGCCTGTCTTTTGCCAAATATCTCCTAAACCGTGTAGGTTTAGGAGATATTTCTTGGACCTACAGGTAAGCCTTAATCTAGGCTCACCTGTAGGTCAAAGTGGTTTGTAAGGGTTTACAACCACTTTAACTATTCTGCAGCCGATTCGGTCTGGTTTCCAGGGTGGAAGCTGTGGGCAGGAGACAGACGACAATGGCTGTGAAATGGCTGGGAAGTGACATAATCAATAGACTTACTATGGACTTCCGTTGTCAGCTGGCTATCTTGCATCCACCTCCACACTGAAGCCACCGCTGACAGCTGATGCTAGGACCGGACAGGATAGGCTGCAGAATAGGCAAGTATAGTGTTAGAATATTATTCCAAATTTATAATTCGGCACTTATAGGTGTTATAATATATTTATGGCAAGCTTGCAAAACATATTTGGTTTTATGATTAATCATAATAAATAGTATGTGTGAATGACCTTGATCAAGTGTTCAGTGAAACATATCCTCATCTAAAGATGAGTTAGTAATACGTTTCTGATGTAGCCAATTTGAGTATGACATATATGGTATCTTGGTACAGAATGTCATGAGAAGACAAAAATAGACATGTGTCTACGTAGCTAAAGCAATGATACATTATGGATTATATCTTGTTAAAATACATTTAGAGTAGTCTCAGTCATGTTAATACATATTAGTATATAGTTATTTAATGTAAAGTTGCTAATATGTGTTCGTATTATGTAAATGTATGGTTATATGATATTACATGAACAGCACATGATGTCAAGTATGGAGTGTTACATGTGAGCTTGTCAATCAAGCTCCATATGACTCTCTGAGTTAGTATCTACTTTTGGATCGCACATTGCAGAAGTTAGCAGAAATGAATGTGTGCCATACAAGGTTCTAAGTTTGTGAGGTTATGACGTTCACATGTAATATATAAATCAACGTTTCAAGATTGAAGGAGAGCACTCGCAGACACTCACACGGGCACTCACTCCCACTCAGACACCCACACACACACCCACTAAAGATATGATACTGACATATTCACACGGAGACTGATGAATTGGGACAGCTGAATTCTGCCAGAAGTCTAAGAACGTAATTTCCTGTTTCTTCTTGGAGGACACACGAGGTCAATATGGACAGAATGCAGCACCATTGAAACACACATGCTTTCATAAGCTTATTACAGCTTTATAACTATTCTATTTCATATATTTTTACCTACACTGAACTGAACTATTATACTTTTTACATTGTATTTATGATGCCAGCTGTGTGACAAATAAACTCACACTTTCTTTTTTTTTTTTTTTACTTCATTTTTATTGAAATTTTTATCAGAAGAACATATAAATGATGAGCAACATCAATTACAGAGTTACATAATAACATGTAATTACAGAGGTGTTGTTACAGGTGGATATAAGGATACAATCATATTCTAGATACTGGAGGTATTTCTTGTCATCGGGTCAAATGAGAGTGGACTGAAAGATAGTAGGGACTGTCCTGGGCAAGATCCGCGGATGTTTCTGTGTGGTCTGGTATCATGTCAAAGAGTTATCAGTTCAATTTTATGCTGCTGGGATGTGCTAGCCAAAGAGACCATTGCTTCCTGAATTTGTAAATTGTCAGCTTCATTTTTGAAAAGAGGTATTCCATATGACAATGCTCATTGAGCGTGTTAACGAGCGACCTGGTGGTTGGGGGGAGTGGACTCTTCCATTCTCGGGCAATTGCCAAACGTGCTGCAATTAGAATATGATGTATAAGTGACAGGCTAGTTGTAGGCCAGGGTTGGGAGTCCATCCCGAAGAGAGCCATCTGCGGGGTCAGATGCTGGGAGGAATGAGTGGCTTCCTTGATTAAAGCCGAGACCTGTCTCCAAAATGGAACAATGTATGTGCAGTCCCACCATATGTGGTACATATCTCCCAAGTTACCACAGTTTCTCCAGCATTTAGGAGAATGAGTTGGAAACATTTTTGCTAGTCGGACAGGTGTGTAGTACCATTTATGATATATCTTCATCAGGGTTTCCCAGTGGGTCACATTTTTGGAGATACTGGTCGGTATGCGTAGCGATCTGTGCCATTCCTCCATAGGGAATGAGGCCTTTAGCTGGGACTCCCAGTAGATCAAGTTCGTTGGTTTATGCGTTGAGGTTGGTTGAGATAAGAGAGTGTAAATGTGAGAGACGCCTTTAATTTTGCCAGTGTGAAGAACGAATAAAGAGAGCAGACCCCTGGAGATCGTTTCTGAGGTAGTAGGGATTTTTGAGAGGATATGTCGAATCCTAAGAAAGATGTAAAAGTCCTTGTTTGATATGCCGAACTCTGTGGAAAGTTGTTGGAAGCTTTTGAGGATCGATTGGAGGAATAAGTGACCAAGAGTCGTAAGACCAGCTTCATACCAAGGTTGGATGTTTAAGTTTGGAGAGAGGAGTGCCAGTGTCAGGAACAGAAGCTTTTTCAGGGTGTCACTATGTATTCCTTTGTGTGCTTGGCTGAGAGCCTTTAGTTGCGCCACACAAGAGTTTACTGTTAGGAGGTACGAACGCGGGGCATGGTGGCTCAACCAAATCGCTGAGATGAGAAGTTGGAGGTTGTTAGGAGATACTGATGCCTCTATTTGGCGCCACATGGTAGTGGTGCGCTGGGTCCACCACTGTTTTGCTTGGTCTAAGATTGTAGCTTTATAGTATCGTTTAACATATGGGGCACCCATACCTCCATCTGTGGTAGGGGTACATAATATAGCAGATTTCAGGCGTGGTTTACGGGCCACCCAGATAAAGGAATTAAGGGTGTGTTGTAATTTAGCCAGTTCATTGGGCAGAATTGGTAAAGGAAGGGTTCTGAAATAGTATAACACATGGGGAAGAAGAAACATTTTGGCCAGAGCTATCCTTCCAGCCCAAGAAGCCTTTATAGGGGACATTTCTAAGATGATAGTATTTAATTTCTGATGTAGGGAGGCTAAGTTGGTGCGGAGAAGCGTGGAAGAAGGAGTTACTAGTTGAATGCCTAAGTACTTCATAGAGGAACCAGGAGCCCAGGAGAAGGGGGTAATTTTTGAGATCTCTGACTTGAGTGTGGGTGACACATTAACGCCAATCATGGATGATTTAGAATGGTTTAATTTGTACAGGGAGACTTCATTAAACTTCTCTAATACTTGCGTTAGAGTGGGGAGGGAGTTTACGGGGTCAGTGAGCGCGATTATGACGTCATCCGCATAGAGGCCTATTTTGTGGTGTGTATCGCCTACTAAGATTCCAGAAATGAGGGGGTGTGCTCGGATGGTCTGTGCTAAAGGTTCCATCACCAAGGCAAAGATCAGGAGCGACAGTGGGCACCCCTGACGTGTGCCATTGGTGATTGTGAAGGAGTCAGAAAGTATGCCTGATACATGTACTTTAGCGCTGGGTGATGAATAAAGGCTTAGAATGGCCTGTAGAAAGTTACCCTCTATGCCGAATTTCTTCAGTACTCCCTCGAGGTACCTCCAATGGACTCTGTCAAACGCCTTCTCTGCGTCTAAGGAGATCAGCAGAGAAGGCGTCTGATGATGTTCTGCCCATTGTATAAGATCTATAAATCTACGTGTGCCATCCGATGCCTGACAATGGGGGATAAATCCCACTTGATCAGGGTGTACGAGGTGGGTCATGTATTGTGATAGGCGCGAAGCAAGCAATTTGGCACATATTTTTAGATCTGTGTTGAGAAGTGAGATAGGGCGATAGTTAGCTGGGTCATGTGGGGTCTTTCCTGGCTTATGGATAGTACAATTGGTGGCTTCTAAGAATTCTATAGGGATTTCTCCGGTGGTGAGGAATCTGTTAAATGAGTTACACAGGTGTGGGAGTAATTGGTCGCAATACGTTTTATAGTATTCATTTCCAAAGCCGTCTGGCCCCAGGGCTTTGTGTAACGGGAGCGCTGTAATTGCGGCACGGACTTCCTGAATAGTGAAGGGTTGGGGCGAGTGCAGCGGCTTGTGCCGGGGTTAGGGAAGGGAGGTTCACCTCGGAAAGAAATTTCTCGATGTTTGTATCAGTGGGTCGTGTCTCATGAGGGGAGTCTTTTAGATTGTATAAAGTGCAGTAGAATGAGCTAAAACAGTCTGCCATATCTTTAGGGTTAGTTATTCTGCGACCGTTAGCGTCTTCAAGGTATGGGATTGCGGCTTGTGCTTCTCTACGCTTATATTGCTGCGCTAGGGTCTTCCCAGCTTTATTACCTTGGGAGTACCAGGTAAGTTTCAATTTTCTTGCGTAGAACTCATATCCATTCTGAAGGTAGGTACTCAGCTCGGACCTGAGTCTACTAAGTGCCTCATGGTTGGCTTCCGAAGGTGATTGCATATTTTTTTGTTCTTGGGTCTTTATATCGGTGAGGAGAGTGTTTAGGGTTGCATTGCGTTTTTTTTTCTCCTGGGCTGCTAGTTTTAGTAGGATACCCCTAACTACAGATTTGTGAGCATTCCACAGTGTGGTAGTATTAGAGACAGTGTTCATTCAAGGCAAAATATTCAGTTATCTGGGATCCGACCATCTCCCTGACATCCTTAGCACCTAGTAAGGAGGCGTTTAGTCACCAAGGCTTATGTGGTGTGTTGGCAGGTGACAACTTGAGGGTGATAGATATAGGGGCATGGTCAGACCATGATATTACCCCAATTTCGGAAGAGGAGATCAATTGGAGCAGTACTTTGGATGTCAAGAACAGGTCGATCCTGGAGTAAGTTTTTTGGGCAGTAGAGTAGAAAGTGAAATCTCTCTCAGTACCATGTTGACACCTTCAGGGGTCGTATAGATCTTCTAGTCTGGTCATGGAAGATAAGGCAGTGGATGGTTTCCGTCGCGGTGTGGACGAATCTAGTGAATGATCAAGTATGTCCTTGAAGTCACCACATAGGATAATTTGATCACGTGGGTAATGTTGTAATTTGCGCATGATAGTTTTATAAAAGAATTTCTGGTGAGTGTTTGGAGCGTACAAGTTGACAATTACTAAGGGACTATTGTTAAAATTTGCTGAAAGAATTAAATATCTCCCGGCGGGGTCTTGTTCTATACTGGAGACCGAGAGCGATACAGTAGATCGTACCGCTATGAGTACCCCTCTTACTTTTTTGTTCGCTTGGGAGTGAAAGATGTGCGGGAACATTTTGTGAGTGCACAATGGTGGGTTAATGGAGGACAGGTGCGTTTCTTGGACGCATAAAACATCTGCGTGTTGCGAAATCGCCTCCCTCCACATCATGGATCGTTTGAATGCACTATTCAAGCCCTTGACGTTGAGGGATGCGATTTTGAGCGACATGAGGGATGAGTAGCAGGTGTCAAGATGGTACTGGGGTCGATGGTATCCTTAAGTCAAAGAGAAAGCAGTAATAAATCAGAACTCTATAGAACTTTACAAATTCTTTAACCGGTAGTTGCTACGTACAAGATCAGAGATCAAACTTCTATATCACAATCAAAGTGGTAATAGAGGCTCAAAATACTTAGGTAGATAAATCCGTTACAAACAGAGGATAATCAATGCTGCTGTCAATCCTATTGGAAATACAATAACTTTTACATACAGCAGAACCAACAAAATGAACAGAAAAGTAAAAACCTAGACAGGGGGGAGAAAACACAAAAAGAGTAAGGAGAATAAAAAATAAAAAATAAATAAAATAAATAAAAATGAAAAAAATTTGTTTGCTGTGTGCGTTGCACACAATATAAACATGGCGTGGGAGAATCAAAAAGAAAGAAAAACAGGAGATGCTCATCCACAATATTATGGCAGTCATAGACCAGCGTGTTGTATTGTTAGGGCATCCGGACGGGTTGCCCATATGTATATAGGAAGTTAGGTTTTATCCTTTGTTACCCACTTGTTGGGGATTCTGGAGGCTCTCTTGCTCATGATGGGTGCTGAAGGCAGGTTTGGGGCGATGCCCCAAATGTGTAGTTGTTTAATTCCATCCTTAGGGGTCAGGAATGCGACCTGCTGGTGTTGGTAAGTGACAATCAGTTTGGTGGGAAATCCCCATTTGTATGGGATTTTGCGATCCATAAGAATCAATGTCACTTGTGCAAAAGCTTTGCGTGCTTGTGACGTGGCTGCTGAAATGTCATTATACAGCTGTATTTTATAGAACGGTTCAGGAAGATTGCGCAGGGACCTGGCAGCTCTCATGATTTGCTCTTTGGAGTGCAAATAGTGGATCCTTGCTAGGATATCTCTAGGTAGCGATTCGGGCAGATGCTGCGGTTTATGGATCCTATGAGCCCTGTCTATGAGGAGGTCTTGTGGTGTCAACGTCGGTATGATTTTACGGAACAGTTGGTGGAGGTATGGGGTTATTTCAGAAGGTGTGTTATGATATTATGCCGCCTAGAGCGGTCTTCGAGGTCAGCGATTTTAAGACGCAGCTGGTGTATGGCCTCAGAGTGCTCGTCTTGTATATCAACCATGGTGTTATGGGCGATAGTAGCTGCAGATAGATGTTGTTCAATATGTTCCACACGTTCTTCCATATGATCTACTCTGTCCAGTAAATGGTTAATTTAAGATCTGTATTCTCTCTGCATATCAGCTTGCAGGGAGAGTAGCATGGCCTTCAATGTGTGTTCTGAGGCAGGGTTGTCTGTGGTATTATATGCAGCTAGGGAGGCAGAAGAATCACTAGCTGCTGTGGCACCACAAGGCTCAGCGCCATGCTGCCTTTTCACTGGGGGAGGCTTTGTAGGGGAGTGTGCAGGGGAAACAGCAGACCTCTTACCTTTATCCACTGGAGAGGGAGTTGACTGCTGCTGGTGAGTCCTCCATAGGTGCTACAGTTTCCTCACTCCGATCCGGAATTGTCTGAGAGGCCTGTGGCGCGGGATCTCCGTCCCGGTTGGCGCCATCTTGTGCAGGGGACCTTGCGGGCTGCATATAAAAGTTTATAAGCTTCCGTGCTCGGTGTGTTCCCGCTCTGCCGCGGGTCATGTCCCCAAGAGTGTGGGGGGTCAGCGGGTGCAATTAGCGGCGGGGAGAGCAGGTTTTGGGCGCTGGATACTGCGGGTTGCTGTGTGGATGAGTGGAGCTCCTCACTCAGGCGGCCATCTCCCGTGCGGCCAGGCCACGCCCCCCTCACACTTTCTTTTAAGTCAGTTTGACTATCAATGCTATTGATTCGGAAACGCCTCTGAGATATAAGAATATAGATATTTTTAATATTCTTCAGTGGCGAGCCAGACAGTGCCGTCATTTCTCAGTTTTTATGGAAATCTCGATCCTTGCTGAGGGGGGAGAGATTAGCGCAGTCTTGCGAATATTCAAGTCTCGAGAAAAAAGACGGTTCAGAACCTATCAACCAAGAGGCGTTTGTGTTGCATCAGATGTGGTCAACAGTCCAGTATCAGACGGTTGAAGATGAGAAATTCTTCTAAATATGGTGAGTAAAAGTTATGGAATTTATTGATGATATAGCGAGAGAAAGCAAACTAGAGTTTAACCACTTAAGGACCTCCGCATGCCAATGTACGTCATTGCAATGGCATGTACAGGCACAAGCACGTACATGTACGTGCTTGGCTTCCAGCGGGTGGGGAGTCCGATCGGACCCCCTTCCGCTGGATGCGGTGGTCCGGTTCTCTTCAGGAGCGATCCGGGATGAGGGGATGACCGTTGGTTTCTGGCCATCCCCTCTCGATCGCTCCTGGCCAATCAGAAGCTTCCTCCCCTGTGTAAGTGTAAACACAGGAAGGAGGAAGTGATGTCACACTCCTCGTGACGGTCTTTTTGACCGGACGGCGAGGAGTGAAGACATCCAAGTAAGTGCACCAACACTACACTGATACATAGGTACACATAGGCACACAAATCACCCCAGTCACCCCCCGATCACCCCCCCGATCGGCCCCCCCCCCCCCCAGTCACAGTGTCACTGATTGCAGTGGTCATTTATTTACTGATCACTGCATTTAGTGTCAGTTGTGACTGTAAAAAGTGTCAGGGCAGCTAGTGCTAGGCCCCTTTAGGTCCAGGGTAGCCCCCTACCCCCCCTAATAAAGGTTTAACCCCTTGATTGCCCTCCCAGTTAACCCTTTCACCCCTTTTACCAGTGTCACTAAGCAATCGTTTTTCTGATCGCTGCACTAGTGTCACAGGAAGCTAGTTTTTTTTAGGTTCAACGCCAGGTTTTTATAGCGTTAGGTACCCCGATATATAACCTAATAAAGGTTTTAACCCCTTGATTGCCCCTAGAGTTAAACCTTTCACCAGCGATCGCTGTATAAGTGTCACTGCTTACACTGGTTAGCCAGTTAGTTATTTAGTTATTTAGGTTCCCCGTCAGGTTTTTATATAGCGTCAGGTACCCCCATATAAATACCCAATAAAGGTTTTAACCCCCTGATTGCCCTTAGTTAACCCTTTCACCAGTGATCACCATATAAGTGTTACGGGTGACGCTGGTTAGGTAGTTCACTTTTTATAGCATCAGGGCACCCGCCATTTATTACCTAATAAAGGTTTAACCCCCTGATCACCCGGCGGGTGATATCAATTCGGTTTTAGGGTCAGATAGGGTCTGCGTCGCCCCAGGCAGCCCTAGGTTAGTGCCAGTACCGCTAACACCCACGCGCAAAGCATACACCTCCCTTAGCCCTTGTACACACGGTCGGAGAATCTGTCGAAATGAGTCTTATCGGACCGCGTCATCAGATAATCCGACTGTGTGTGGTATGCATCGGACTGATTCCGTCCGAATCTCCATCCGACCCAATTTTCCAACATGTTGGAAATATTTCCCGACCAACTGGGCTGGACGGACCTAATCCAATCATGTGTAGAGCATTTTCATCGGACCAAGTGCCACGCATGCTCAGATCAAATTCCTACATCAAAGCTATTGGCTACTAGCCTGAATGTAGTCCCATCGTAACTAAATTACGTCATCACGTTCTGAAAGATTGGATTTTTCGCCAACTTGGCCCGACCGTGTGTATGCAACAGTTTCGGACACAATCCGTCGGACTAAATCCGACGGGCAAAATCTGACGGATTTGGTTGGCAAAATCTCCGACCGTGTGTACGTGGGCTAAGTGGTATAGAATCTGAACAGATCAATATCTGATCTGATCAGATCTATACTAGCGTGCCCAGCAGTTTAGGGTTCTAAAAAAAACGCATTGTTAGCAGGATCAATCCAGATACCTGCTAGCACCTGCGTTTTGCCCCTCCGCCCAGCCTAACCCACCCAAGTGCAGTATCGATCGATCACTGTCACTTACAAAACACAACACACATAACTGCAGCATTCGCAGAGTCAGGCTTGATCCCTGCGATCGCTAACAGTTTTTTTGTAGCGTTTTGATACAGTCGCTGACAGGCTAGGTGCTTTTTTCCTGTGAGTCTCACTAGTGTACCCCTAAATTTAGAGCCCAAAATGGCAAAGCGAAGGTACACTAGTGAAGAGGCCTACACGTTTCTGAGCATGACAGATAGTGAAGAGGAAGACACTGATCTGTCAGATTCAGGCTCAGAATACGAACCTGTAGAGGACAGCGGCTCCATGACAGATAGCTCTGACGACGAAGATGAGGTCCCTGCTAACGTCAGGCGTACCCGACCCCGATCTTCTGATGTTGTTGAGGTGCAGGAACCGCAAGTCCCTCGTATGGAGTATAGAGCCAGTACATGGAGTATAGAGCCGCTCATCCTTTTGGTGAACTGGCAAGCACAAGTGGCCTAGTACACCCTGGACGTACATCCAGCACTGCAGTATCACGTGGTGACGTGGCGAGTCCCATAAGTGCAGTTCAAGCTGGCGAGGTGGCAAGCACAAGTAGTGTCCCGCTGCCACCAAGAAGAAGACGAAGGCAGGCCCGTTGTTCTCATAGTGCCCTTCCTGCAGAATTCACCAATCCTGATTGGGTGCCCACCACTTCTGCAGAGCCCGTACTTCCCCCATTCACTGCCCAACCCGATATTCACGTGGATACAGATGATTTTACGCCACTTGATTTTTATTCTCTGTATTTCACGGAAGATCTCTATAGATCTATTGTGGACCAAACCAATTTATGCTGGCCAACACATCGCCGCTAATCCCCAGTTGCCTTCCCTTGCCAGCGATTGGAAACCAGTTACGGTTTACGAATTTAAGACCTTTCTGGGCCTTTCCCTCAACATGGGCACACATAAATTCATGACATTGCGGGCTTATTGGTCCACGCATCCGACTGACCACATGCCCGTGTTGTCTAACTCCATGTCCAGGGAACGATACGAGCAGATCTTGCGGTTCATGCACTTCAGTGACAATGAACTTTGTCGTCATTGTGGAGACCCTGAATACGATCGGCTCTACAAAATTCGGCCCCTCATAAACCACTTCAACCAACATTTTGCAGACTTGTTTACTCCCCATCAAGTTGTCTGCGTTGATGAGTCCCTGATTAAGTTTACTGGTCGCTTGTCATTCAAACAGTACATTCCCAAAAAGCGTACCAGATACGGGGTCAAGCTCTATAAGTGCTGTGACGGGGCCACAGGCTATGCATGGAGCTTTATGGTTTATGAGGGTAAAGATAGTTACGTAGAGCCGGAGAACTGCCCTGACTACATAGGAAGCGCTGGCAAGATAGTGTGGAACTTGGTGTCACCCTTATTCGGAAAGGGGTACCACTTGTACGTGGACAATTATTACACCAGCGTGCCACTGTTTAGTCACTTGTTTGATCATCAGATTGGAGCATGTGGCACCGTGCGACCTAATCGCCGGGGCTTTCCCCAGTGGCTTGTAGATTCCCGTCTTATGCTGGGGGAGAAAGCCTGCTATCGGTGTAATAATTTGCTCGCTATGAAGTGGAGGGATAATAAGAATGTTTTCGTTCTTACCTCCCTTCATGCAGACACGACGGTCCAAATTTCTACGGTGACTGGTATTGTGGAGAAACCCCTCTGTGTCCACGAATATAACAAAAATATGGGAGGGGTGGACCTCAATGACCAGTTGTTGGCGCCGTATCTAGTTTCCCGTAAGGCCAGACGCTGGTACAAAAAAGTGTCTGCTTACTTATTTCGATTGGCTTTGCTGAATGCTTTTGTGCTATACAAAGCTTCAGGCGGGACTTTAACCTTTCTTTTCTTCCACAGAGAGGTTGTCACAGAGCTTCTGTATCCAGACGGTTCTGCACCTCACCATTCCCAACCAAATGCAGTAAGCCGACTGCATGAGAGGCATTATTCTTATGCCATCCCGAGTACCCCTACCCAACGAGCCCCCCAAAAAAGATGTCGTGTCTGTACCAAACGCGGATATAGGCGTGACACCCGTTGTTATTCTCCATGCTGTCCTGGCAATCCTGGTCTTTGCCTTGGTGAGTGTTTTGAACGCTACCATGAACTAGTGAAGTATTAGCGTAGGGTACAGCATTTCACAGGCTAGGCACACTAACACAGGGTCTCCCAAGATGCCATTGCATTTTGAGAGACCCGAAATGTTACAGTTGTTACAGTTTACAGTTAAAAAAAAAGTGTATAAAAAAAAAAGTAAAATAAAAAAACCAAAAAAATATAAAATATAAAAACCAAAAATAGTTGTCGTTCTATTGTTCTCTCTCTCTCTCTCTCTCTCTCTCTCTCTTCTCTCTAATTTTTTATACTTTACTGCTTACTGTGTTTTATTGTTAACCATTTTTCTTGTTTTCAGGTACGCCATTCAGCTGCAGCGCGGATTTATTCATCTTGACAGCAACAGCGTTTGCTCCCACGATACATAAAGTTGTGACTCCAGTGCTGTAGGAGGTGATTTCACCACCACAGTTAAAAAAGAGTATATATGCCGAAGCATGGGGGCATAAGGGGTGGAGGAGCGATTTTGCTCCTAATGCCGCGTACATACGGTCAAAATTCCGACGAAGGGCTTGCCCGTGGAAAAGTTTGACCGTATGTACGCGGCATAACTTTTTTGCGGGAGGATGCCCCCATGCTTCGGCATATATATATTTTAGGCACAGGTTGTGTTAAAAAATGTTTTATTTTTTACAGTTTTTTTTGGCATTTGCTTTGCAGGTATGGTATGGTAAGGTTTTACTGTTATACTGTAATGTTACTTTGTTTTAACGTTAACCATAATTTGCTTAGCAGGTACGCCATTCAGTTGCAGCGTGGATTTATTTATCTTGACAGCAACAGCGTTTGCTCCCACGATACATAAAGCCACGACTCCAACGCTGTAGGAGGTGATTTCACCACTACAGTTAAAAAAAAAGAGCATATATGCCCGAAGCATGGGAGCATAAGGGGTGGAGGAGCGATTTTGCTCCTAATGCCGTGTACATACGGTCGAAATTCCGACAGAGGGCTTGCCCGTGGAAAAGTTTGACCGTGTGTACGCAGCATAACTTTTTTGCGGGAGGATGCCCCCATGCTTCGGCATATATAAATGGTGCATGTATGTCCATCATTAGAAGTAGGTGGATGAAGGGAGGTATTCTAATGGTGGGCATACTCACCGATCAATTTTTTTTTTTTTCGTTCAGCCAACATGACTCTCAGCAAATAGCTCGGGGTGTCTACTTTCCAAAATGGGGTCATTTGGGGGGGGGGGGGGTTTGTGCTATTTTGGCCTTTTATGGCCTTCAAAACTGTAATAGGTAGTGAGGAGTGAAATCAAAAATTTGCGCCCTTAGAAATCCAGAAGGTGGCGATTGGTTTTTGGGTCCCCGTACGCAGCTAGGCTCCCAGAAAGTCCCACACATGTGGTATCCCCGTACTCAGAAGCAGAAAAATGTATTTTGGGATGCAATTCCACATATAACCATGGCATGTGTGAGCAATATATAATTTAGTGACAACTTTTTGTAAAAAAAAAAATTTTTTTTTGTCATTATTCAATCCCTTGGGACCAAAAAAAAAATATTCAATGGTCTCAACATGGCCCTCAGAAAATAGCTTGGGGTGTCTACTTTCCAAAATGGGGTCATTTGGGGGGGTTTTGTGCCATCTTGGCATTTTATGGCCTTCAAAACTGTGATAGGTAGTGAGGAGTGAAATAAAAAATTAATGCCCTTAGAAATCCTGAAGGCGGTGCTTGGATTTCGGGGTCCCGTACACGGCTAGGCTCCCAAAAAGTCCCACACATGTGGTATCCCTGTACTCAGGAGAAGCAGCAGAATGTATTTTGGAGTGTCATTTCACATATGCCCATAGCACGTGTGTGCAATATATCATTTAGTGACAACTTTGAGCAAAAAAAAAAAAGTTTGTACTATTCCCGCAACTTGTGGCAAAATATAAAATATTCCATGGACTCAACATGCCTCTCAGTAAATAGCTTGGGGTGTCTACCTTCCAAAATGGGGTCATTTGGGGGGGGGGGGGGGTTTTGTGCTATTTTGGCATTTTATGGCCTTCGAAACTGTGATAGGTAGCGAGGAGTGAAATCAAAAATTTTCACCCTTAGAAATCCTGAAGGCGGTGATTGGTTTTTGGGGCCCCGTACGCAGCTAGGCTCCCAAAAAGTCCCACACATGTGGTATCCCCGTACTCGGGAGAAGCAGCAAAATGTATTTTGGGGTGTAATTTCACATATAACCATGGCATGTGTGAGCAATATATAATTTAGTGACAACTTTTTGTAAAAACAAAATTATTTTTATTTTTTGTCATTATTCAATCCCTTGGGACAAAAAAAAAATATTCAATGGTCTCAACATGGCCCTCAGAAAATAGCTTGGGGTGTCTACTTTCCAAAATGGGGTCATTTGGGGGGGGTTTTGTGCCATCTTGGCATTTTATGGCCTTCAAAACTGTGATAGGTAGTGATAGGTAGTGAGGAGTAAAATAAAAAATGTATGCTCTTAGAAATCCTGAAGGCGGTGCTTGGATTTCGGGGTCCCGTACGCGGCTAGGCTCCCAAAAAGTCCCACACATGTGGTATCCCTGTACTCAGGAGAAGCAGCAGAATGTATTTTGGGGTGTAATTTCACATATGCCTATAGCATGTGTGAGAATTATATCATTTAGTAACAACTTTGTGCAAAAAAAAAAGTTTGTAATATTCCCGCAACTTGTGGCAAAATATAAAATATTCCATGGACTCAACATGCCTCTCAGTAAATAGCTTGGGGTGTCTACTTTCCAAAATGGGGTCATTTTTGGGGGTTTTGTGCTATTTTGGCATTTTATGGCCTTCGAAACTGTGATAGGTAGTGAGGAGTGAAATCAAAAATTTGCACCCTTAGAAATCCTGAAGGTGGTGATTGGTTTTCGGGGGGGGGGCCGTGCGCGACTAGGCTCCCAAAAAGTCCCACACATGTGGTATCCCCATACTCGGGAGAAGTAGCGGAATATATTTTGGGGTGCAATTCCACATATACTATGACATGTGTGAGTAATATATCATTTAGTGACAACTTTTTGTAAAAATTTAAAAGTTTGTAATATTCCTGCAACTTGTGGCAAAATATAAAATATTCCATGGACTCAACATGCCTCTCAGTAAATAGCTTGGGGTGTCTACTTTCCAAAATAGGGGCATTTTGGGGGGTTTTGTGCTATTTTGGCATTTTATGGCCTTCGAAACTGTAATAGGTAGTGAGGAGTGAAATCAAAAATTTGCACTCTTAGAAATCCTGAAGGTGGTGATTGGTTTTCGGGGGGGCCGTGTGCGACTAGGCTCCCAAAAAGTCCCACACACGTGGTATCCCCATACTCAGGAGAAGTAGCGGAATATATTTTGGGGTGCAATTCCACATATAACTATAGCATGTGTGAGCAATATATCATTTAGTGACAACTTTTTGTAAAAAAATGTATTTATTTTTTGTCATTATTCAATCCCTTAGGACAAAAAAAATAAATATTCATTGGGCTCAACATACCCCTCAGCAATTTCCTTGGGGTGTCTACTTTCCAAAATGGGGTCATTTGGGGGGGTTTGTACTGCCCTGCCATTTTAGCACCTCAAGAAATGAGATAGGCAGTCATAAATTAAAAGCTGTGTAAATTCCAGAAAATGTACTCTAGTTTGTAGACGCTATAACTTTTGCGCAAACCAATAGATATACGCTTATTGACATTTTTTTTACTAAAGACATGTGGCTGAATACATTTTGCCCTCAATGTATGACTAAAATTTAGTTTATTCGATTTTTCTTATAACAAAAAGAAGAAAATATTTTTTTTTTTCAAAATTTTCGCTTTTTTCCATTTATATCGCAAAAAATAAAAATCGCAGAGGTAATCAAATACCATCAAAAGAAAGCTCTATTTGTGGGAAGAAAAGAACGCAAATTTTGTTTTGGGTGCAATATTGCATGACTGCGCAATTACCAGTTAAAGCAGCGCAGTGCGAAATTGTAAAAAGACCTCTGGTCCTTAGGCTGTTTATTGGTCCGGGGCTGAAGTGATTAAAGATGTGTCTTTTTATCCAAATGACAATGACTTATGGGCATATATGTACAATGAATGTTTACAAGCCAATTTGCAGATAGGGAAAAATTAATTTACTGTTATGAAAGAGCGTAAAAAGATATCGAACATTTTAAACCTAGTGAGAATGTTTAATAAGATGATTATTAATATTTTACCTGTCAAAAATGTGTGTACACTAAAGCAGACAGAAACTAACAATGTACAGAACACAGCAATACATGAAAATGTGTCCCAAGATTCTCTTAGTTGTGCAAACTGTGAGATTTTTTGTAATTACATAGAGAATCTTGAAGAACAATTAGAATCTAAAAAAATTAATTTGCCAGAGTTACAAAATGACAGTAGACAGGTTGCTGTAATAACTACAGATGACAAAAAGACTGTATCCAAGTCTAAGCTACCTTCTTATATTCCGGAAAATTTGGATATGGAGAATGTTGATGCTACTAATGAAGCAGAAATGAAACATAAAAACTTATTATGTAGAGCTGCAAAACTAAAGTTGCAAATACATGACCAACTTATGAAAGTTTTAAAAGATTTTCCAATTTATGACATTGAAGCAACTGTATTTTCTAATTGGGATTTATTTGAAATGTTTGCGGATCGTTTTAATCTGTCAAATGATCAGCGCAATTTCATATTTCAGTTGTGGGTTCCTGTTAATTTTGCTAAACGAATTAATTCAACTGTTATTGATGACGAAGGTCAGGAAAAACAAAATGACGCGACAGACTACGACAATTATTGCTGTGTATAACTGGTGAGCAAATACCGACCATAGAAATGTTAGCTCTATTACAGACTTCTGTAGAAGAAGATCCATTTGGGTTTAAAATAAAATTTTGCAAGGTTTATGAAATTATTTTTGGAGTAGATAATGACAATGACCTAGGTTTAAAAATAGCTTTCATAAAAAAATTTTTATACCTTGACCCAACTTCAGTAGCCATAGCACAGGAACATCAAAATTTAAATGATGTAGTAAGTTTCATTGACAAAATTGGGAGGCAATTGAATCAAAGCAATCTCACACACGAGGTAGCTATAATTCAATGTGACAAAAATAGTCAGGCTGCAGACATGTCAGAAACGACAGGTCTTAGCAGGAATGACAAGGACAGGTGCAGACAAATGAGGCAAGGAGAGCCTATCACGTGTCTTTACTGTCATAGATCTGACCATATGAGAAAACATTGCTGTAAATTTAAGAGAGATTCACAAATAAAAACTAAAGATATGGAGAATGAAAAATCAGCTTTTGTACAACCTGTTTTTTCATGTCAAGATAAAATTTTGACTGAATTGCCTTATGCCACAGAAGTCAAACAGATCAGTAATTTGACTGTTAACAGCAGTTCAGACAATACTGTCACTGAACGAAAGGGTTTATTGCCATTGCCAAGAATAGAATCACATCGGGTTTCAATTTCTCTACCATTACAATATGTAGCACCAATTATATCGGACGAGAATGGTAGACCATATATACAATGTTTGCTGAATGGTAAAAATATAAATTGTCTCATTGACAGTGGATCTGAGATTAGCCTTACCAGAGAAAACATACCTGTGAAACCTAATTCTCCTAAGTGCAATATAGCGGGGTTTAATAATACAGGTAACTAATTCCACTGCTAGACAGGTATCTAATGTAACATTTGAGGTACCTGGATTAGTGAAAACTAAAATTAACATTTGGGTTTGTCACAAAGCAGAGAATATGCTCGGCATTGATGTAATCAATGAACAAAAGTGGGTGATTGATTTGGCAAATAAAAGTATTTGGAAAGGTCCATCTAGGCCCAAATCAGTGCTTATTGATCCCTCTGTATACAGTAATGTTGGTTCCATTACCAATATGTCTACAGAACAAAAGTGGCCTGATGATGATGGTAATTGTGCTTTAAAGGAAGTGGTACAAAGTTTTCCAAGTTTGTGGTCAAAGTTTAAAAATGATATTGGAACTTTGAAAAATACCGAATTGAATATTGAGGGAAAAGATCCAGAACCCCTTAGTCAGTATGAGTTATCACTAGAATCAATTGGTCCACTTTCTGTCATTATTCAAGAGTTTGTACAACTTGGAATTGTAAAGAAAGCTAAATCAGTGGTAAATAACTGTGTTTGGCCTATCAAAAATACTGATAATTCATATTCTTTATCAGTTGACTTGCGGACATTGAATAAACACATCATAAATAACCCAGTTCTTCCTGCTAAATCTAATATAAAGTTAAATTTGAATGCTGAGGACGAAGTGTTCTCTGTACTAGAAATCGCTAATAGTCATTTTTCCATTCCTATAATGAATAGTTGTCAGTACAAACTTTCATTCACATTCAGAAAAGAGATTTATACGTTCACTCGATTAATACCTGGTCTAGGTATTGGTGATGGTATAGTTCATGAAACTATAGCAAAAATACTTTCAAAATTTTCTACGCCAGACTGCATTTGTCAGCATGTGGATACGATTTTACTGAGTACTCAGAATATCGATGAACATATTGCTCTTTTGTCTGACTTGTTTATAATGTTACAAGCTGAAGGTTTAAAATTAAACACAATGAAAGTTCAGCTGATGAAAAGTCAAGTGAAATTCCTTCACATGCAAATTAGTCAAGGAAAGAGACAATTGTTGCAAGAAACAGTTAGAGATATCACTGCAATTTCAACTCCAACAACTCATAAGGCATTGCATCAATTTTTGCATAAAATGAATCTTTGCAAAGAGTTTGTACACTGTTTTGCAGAAAAAGTTAATCCACTCTATATTCTTTTGAGAAATAAAGGTAATATAGTTGACCAATGGGGTCCAAAGGAGAAAAATGCCTTTGAACTGTTGAAAAAAGATTTGCAGAATGCTCCTGCATTAAATACAGTAGAGGTTTGTTCTGAAATATCTTTTGTTTTGAAAACTCATGTATCTGAGAATGCCATCTCAGTAACATTGTCTCGATTACTAAAAGGTAAGGAGAAAATAATTGCCTATTTCTCCAGAGTTTTACCAGTTTTGGAAAAGACTTTTGAGTCAGGTTTAAAGCAACTGCTAAGTGTTTACTATGCAATTAAAGCTACAGAGAGCATAGTAAAATCAAACAAAATCATTGTACAGACACCTGACTGCTCACTAAAAGATATTTTTGAGGAAGATAGTTTTAAAGAATGTCGTAAAACATATCCTCTATTGTTCAAAGCTTTATCAGACAAACACATTCAGATAGATGTAAAAGGAAGACATCTTCAGAAATGTACACCAGCACATGTTTATACAGCTGTATCTGAGAAGTCTTCATCTCAGGTTTCCAGCATAAGAACAGAGAAGGACATAGAATCAGTACTTGTTACTGCAGAACATTATAACACTAGAATAAAAGCTTCAACACAGAATACAGTTACACATAATTTTAATCTTTTAGAGATGAGAACAAAGGCATAGTCCATTGTTATCTCTGGGTGATATAAAACCTTTGTTTGTGAAAATATGGATTTGTATCATGACTAAAGAGAAATGTTGCATTCTGTCATACCTAAACTTCACAGTCATATGTTTTATAGTTGAGGCCATTTTAGACAGGATAAGGACAGTACATTGTCATACAGAAGTTCTCTTTGAAGGAAATACAAGATAGTATTATTTTACATATTGTTTAACAAATTCACAAAGTTAATTGTCCTACAATGTTTTAACATTTGTTGAAAAAATAAAGAAAAAGTTATAAGAATTGAATGTAAATATTTTATGCCTAATTAATGATACTGCATCTCTTTTACAGATATGGCAGATAACAAGCTCCTATGAAGAGCAAAGAGAATATCAAGAAATTCAAAGTTAAAGAAGAGATCCTCTTGGAAAGAATATTGGACAAAAGATTTATACTTCATATTTATGAATGTTTTATCTTATTCAACAAGGTTTTTCTAACCTAACAGAATTTGAAGAAGACATTTTAAAGACATTTCATGAAGAAAAAAATGAATCAGAAGAAACTTTATCTATCTACATAGATAAACAATTTAGGACTGAAACATTTATCCACATATACATTTTTTTGATAATCCAATTATTCAGATATTAATGTTCATATTAAGTTAGGACTATCATTATTATTTTTAATTTATTTTTCCTTATTCATATATTGAACATTTTTAGGTTACAGCTGCACAAATATTCTAGTTAGTAGAACATCTTTTGTTTCTAATTTAGCAAACATATCGCTCTTAATAGAACTATGGAAAGTTATGACAAGTTTTAGAGTGTAAAGTATATTTCCAAAGAGCTAAAATATTATTTGAGCACAAATATGGAAATATATTATTGCATCATTTATTTTAATAATAATAATAATTATTATTATTATTATTATTAATAATAATAATAATAATAATAATAATAATTGATATGAGTCATAATTATGTTATACTTTAAAAAAAAAGACCATTATTTTAAAATTTTGAATAGATAGATCTAAGAGGAGTTAAAAGTAAAGAGAATAGCATTTAGATGAGAGTTATTTCTAGCTGCTTCAGTTCTGAGGAATATTGTGTCCGATCATTTGATACAAGGATGAGTGAATGTGACATAAATGATGTTATGAATGTATTAAATCAATTTGGTATGATTAATTATAATTGAGGGGGGATTGTTAGAATATTATTCCAAATTCATAATTCGGCACTTATAGGTGTTATAATATATTTATGGCAAGCTTGCAAAACATATTTAGTTTTATGATTAATCATAATAAATAGTATGTGTGAATGACCTTGATCAAGTGTTCAGTGAAACATATCCTCATCTAAAGCTGAGTTAGTAATACGTTTCTGATGTAGCCAATTTGAGTATGACATATATGGTATCTTGGTACAGAATGTCATGAGAAGACAAAAATAGACATGTGTCTACGTAGCTAAAGCAATGATACATTATGGATTATATCTTGTTAAAATAAGTTTAGAGTAGTCTCAGTCATGTTAATACATATTAGTATATAGTTATTTAATGTAAAGTTGCTAATATGTGTTCATATTATGTAAATGTATGGTTATATGATATTACATGAACAGCACATGATGTCAAGTATGGAGTGTTACATGTGAGCTTGTCAATCAAGCTCCATATGACTCTATGAGTTAGTATCTAATTTGGATCGCACATTGCGGAAGTTAGCAGAAATTAATGTGTGCCATACAAGGTTCTAAGTTTGTGAGGTTATGACATTCACATGTAATATATAAATCAACGTTTCAAGATTGAAGGAGAGCACTCGCAGACACTCACACGGGCACTCACTCACACTCAGACACCCACACACACACCCACTAAAGATATGATACTGACATATTCACACAGAGACTGATGAATTGGGACAGCTGAATTCTGCCAGAAGTCTAAGAACGTAATTTCCTGTTTCTTCTTGGAGGACACACGAGGTCAATATGGACAGAATGCAGCACCATTGAAACACACATGCTTTCATAAGCTTATTACAGCTTTATAACTATTCTATTTCATATATTTTTACCTACACTGAACTGAACTATTATACTTTTTACATTGTATTTATGATGCCAACTGTGTGACAAATAAACTCACACTTTCTTTTAAGTCAGTTTGACTATCAATGCTATTGATTCGGAAACGCCTCTGAGATATAAGAATATAGATATTTTTAATATTCTTCATATAGCAATTTTTGCTTTACAGGGTTAGATAGATTAAGTTTAGAATGTGGCAGAGAGCAGGTTTAGCATTACTAAGGTTTTGCCTGAACTTCCACTTGAAAACCAGGCTCTAACCATATATTTTTTGTTTAAAGGGCTGGAAAGGTTAAAAGATCTGACAGTTTTTGTTGGCTGAAGGTAATAACTAATATGTAAGTGTTGTGCAGTTCATTTGGTATCTAATTCTAGCTTTGTACAGTGCACATATATACAGAAATATGATAGTTCTATATTTTAGCCTTGGTTGAAAACAATATTCTGCTAGCTATAGTGTCTCTTTTTGTATCATAGTATACTGTTCTATGATTGGAATTAAAAATGTGATTTGTTAGGGATGAACCAGTTCTTAGTATATCAACAAATAAGAAAATACCAAGACCCTAAAAAAAAAAAAAATACTTGCACACCCGGAAGAACTAGAATAACCAGTATGAAGTCAGAAGCTCCTACATCATTCAATCAACACCTAAGAAGAAAAAAGAACTGGAGGGGTTCTGGTCCCTCATCAGCTCTACCTTCAGGAAATCTCTTGTTGACTGTCTGTCTCCTAAGTGCCCTAAGGGGGTGGTTTGACATTAGTCACCTCTACTAGAATTTGACATTTTTATTGTTCCACTGAGAATCTGGAATGCAGCTTTATTGCAACTCAGTCATTTTTTAAAGTCTGAATGCATGACCCTGATCATTTACTGAAGCACCTGTATTATCTAGGTACTCCCTTGAAATTTCACAAGGTGTTTGCAAAAGCTGTAATTCCTATCAATAGCAGACCTGAAGAAGACGCCAGTAACTAAAACATGTCTTGTATACAGCCCAATATGTTCTGTTGTGTAAAGAACAACATTCATGGTTTTTGATTAGCAGACATGTCATCCAAGTAAGGTGCAAGGTTTCTGGCACCAGCCAGCCAGGATATGCCACCCACACATGGGTTTGTAAATGAAGGTGCTTGGAATGTGAGCCTACAAAGTTGCTCATGTCTCAGTCCCTTAGTGGTTTAGAATATCTAAAAGGTTCATTGTTTTAAAGAGAGCATCTTTATTTAATGAAATGAGTGCAGTATCAAATATTTTTTTATCAAACAACTATAAAAAATGCATATGCCTATCTAATCAGTCCAAAAAATAATATTTTATGGTGGGACTTTAAATGAAGCATAGCTGCACAGTAGGTATGCAAGGACATGTCTGAAATTGATTGGTTGAGTTACAGAATTCAGAAAGTATAAAGTAATGAAATCATAAACAATAGTATCAATAAGTTATATTTCATATAAGTATATATACAAGCGCATATTGCAACATGATTTACAGTAGTAATCAACATCTTAGTAAAATCCATGATTGTAAAAAAAGAAAAAATAGTCTTCAATTGATTGAAGCATGCGGCATTGTAGGTAAAGTAGGGGGGGGGATTTCAGACATATGCTTGCAGATGGTAGCATAAAAGCACTCTACGCGTTTCGTGGAGTTCATCCACTCATCAGGAGCAATTCCAGGGGTTAAAAAGATAATTTTAACCCCTGGAATTGCTCCTGATGACTGGATGAACTCCACGAAACGCGTAGAGCGCTTTTATGCTACCATCTGCAAGCATATGTCTGAAATCCCCCCCCCCCCCCCCCACTTTACCTACAATGCTGCATGCTTCAATCAATTGAAGACTATTTTTTCTTTTTTTTACAATCATGGATTTTACTAAGATGTTGATTACTACTGTAAATTATGTTGCAATATGCGCTTGTATATATACTTATATGAAATATAACTTATTGATACTATTGTTTATGATTTCATGACTTTATACTTTCTGAATTCTGTAACTCAACCAATCAATTTCGGACATGTCCTTGCATACCTACTGTGCAGCTATGCTTCATTTAAAGTCCCACCATAAAATATTCTTTTTATATTGAACCAGGGATGGAGGCAGATGAATTGATACATTCAATGCCTCATTTAAAGTCCCAACTTTCTCCCTCTCCCTCTCTTTTTAGCTAATCAGTCCAGTTCCACTGATGAACCTAATTACATGGGGACATGTAAAAAAAATACTGAATCATAAAAACCCTTGTATGATACATTTTGCTTGATCTGAAATGTATCCAAACCCAAAAACAAATTAAATAAATACAATTAAATATATTGCAGCTTACCATTCCTTATATGCAATGGCATTTTGTCATGGTTATGCAATAGAGTTGGTCTGCTTACCTGTTTCCATGTATTCATCTCTAGAGACCAGCCGACCCTCACCTGACTGCTTTTGTAATCCATCCTCTGGCATGACTCCACCCTAGCTCCTATCAGAGAACTCTATATTACCCTGTGCACTGCAGGCCAACCCTGCTGATCAACCTTTGTGTGTTAGCTTCCTGTTACCTGCCTTGTGCTCTTCTGTTGTTTTCCGTTACTGACTTTGGCGTGTCCTTTACTATCCCTGTTTGCCTGTGATCCTGACCTTTTGGCGTGTCCCTGACTATTCCTGTCTGCTTGTGGCCCCGACCTTGGCTTTGTCCCTCACTATCCCTATCCTCCTGTTGCCTACTGTGGGTGTGAGCTGGGGGACCCTGGGGGTCGTGACCTGGAGCCAGTTGCAGCCAAGTCCATCCTCACCCCTAGAGGCGCTGGTGAACACCTACTGGCTCTTAGACTCCACGCCCCAGGGAATCTTACGCTCTAACCCCAGTGGGATCTGTCTCCCGTCTGCAGCAGTCAGCCGTAGGGTCCACAACCTTGCGGTGCACTCCTGATCCCTACGGGGTGCATCTGCCACCTCGCCTCAAGGTGACCTGACACATTTGTTTTCTTTTTTTCAGTCTTCTTTTCTTTATTTTCACCTTGTAATCATGTGAATAACATACTTCCCATCCCAGGATGGATATTCTCAATGACTATACTGTATCTATTAAGGGAGCCAGGGCTGTCTCCTAGGACAGCACTACAGACACATCTCCCTCTTCTTATGTTCATTACATACCAGGTCCACTTTAAACCCTGGGTCCATCTATAAAACCTACAAAAAATTATTTTTTCATTTCAAACACTAGCAGAAATTTATCACAAAAATTGTCCTGACTGGATAAGTCTGACATCTAATGTCATGATGTTTTATATTCTAAAAACATGAAGGGATAGATTTATTAAAACTGGTGCATACAGAATATGGTGCAGCTGTGCATATTAACCAATGAGCTTATAACTTCAGCTTGTTCAATTAAGCTCTAACAATTGGCCCACGCTCACATTGGGCCAATTTTGCATGAGATTTGACATGTCAAATCACATGCCAAATCAGCGGCTATTCCCGACAGTGACACCGTCCGAATCGGTTCCCAAAAGTAGTTTCTGTACTACTTTTGGTGACTTCAAGGGCGATTTGAATAGACATCTGTGCATGAACCCGCACAGATGTCTGTCAAATTGGCTCCGAAACCAGTTTGAAATCGTGCGAGTTCAGCTGATTTCTAACCCGCATCAGTGTGATCCTGGGCTAAAACCTAGAAGCTGATTGGTTATTATGCACAACTGTGCCTGATTCTTTGTACGCCAGTATTAGTAAGGCCCCTTTCACATAGACGTTCCGATTGGGTACGCCAGTCTAGACCCAATTGGAACTTCCATTGCTCTCTATGGAGCGACGGATGTCAGCGGACATGTGTCTGCTGACACTCACCAACATCCAATCCACCAAAAACAGATGGGGATCCATTCTAGCGGATCAGATGACAGTCAGATGGAAAAGGACAGGTGGTCTGTTTCCATCCAGCCGCCCCATAGAGAATAGCGGGCTGTGTCCACATCCGCTCTGCACAGCTCTCCTGCTGAACTGGCCAAATTTAGATCAGTGTATAGCCAGCTTTAGAGTCAAATTTAAATTAAAGTCTATGAGGGGCAAATCTTGTTAAATATGAACTTCAGGATAAGCAAATATTACCTAAATCCTGTCATATGTATTCTAACTTGCATCTTTGTGTGCTTTGTGTATTTCTTCCAGATCTGTGCAGTAATCCCAGGTGAAACTTTGCCTCTGTGAAGAAACTTCCTGTAATGTAGACCAGTCACTGCTGCTTTCTCACCTTATGCAGGGAGGCCGGTCTTGTCTCTGCCTCTCCTGTAGTTTTCTATAGGCAACCTGTAGTGGGGAAAGCCTACTGGGCCTCTCCCACAACTCTGCACAGTCTATGTACAGCACAGAGATGATGTCGCTGCTTTAATTTACTAGGAAATAAATGCCTGGGATTGCAAAAGGGTTTGGTGTACACAAAGCGGGTTTATATCCTATGTGGTCATTGAGGAATATATATATATATATATATATATATATATATATATATATATATATATATATATATATATATAAATTCAAGCTTTTGTGCCTTTTTGTGCTTTAAATTCTGTCAATTTTTTAAGGCAAACTCCTGTAAAAAGTTATGGGAAGCTGGACACTGTCATGGGGGACATGTACTAATACAAAAAAGTGACCGTTTCAGAGGGAATCTGGCCTTTCAATACAGCTTAACCTCCCTAGCGGTAATCCCGAGTCTGGCTCAGGCTGCAATTTCAGTACCCCCGAGCCAGACTCGGGATCGCATCGCTGGATACAGTGAGACTTACTTACCTTGTCCCCTGGATCCAGCGATGTCCTCCCCGCTGTGTGTGCGAGCTGTCCTCCGTTCGATTCACACAGTGCCCGAGTGCCACCAAGCTCTGTTACGACGTACGGGAGCGGAGATCGGCGCCAAATTCAAAAAAGTAAAAATACACAAAACACATACAGTACTGTAATCTTACAGATTACAGTACTGTATAAAAAAAATACACACCCCTTTGGCCCTAGTGGTCTGTCCAGTGCCCTGCATGCACTTTTATATTATAAATACTGTTTTTTTTCTGCCTGGAATTTGGAGATTGTCCATAGCAACCAAAAAGTGTCCCTTTATGTCAAAAGTGATTTTACACCAAATAGAAAACAGCGATAATAAATTAGAATCACTTGCAGAATTGATTGATAGAGATTTGTGGGGAAATTCGTCATCAAACACTAAATCTAATGACAGTGAAAATTCTGCAAATGAGCAAATTTCAGTGTTTTTGGATTTGATTACATTATTGAATAATTTTTATTATTATTTATTAGCATTATTTATTATATTATGAATTTTATCATACCCAGAATGTCTACTAGACTCTTGTTTGAACAGATTTAAGAGAGTTATTCCTAAGAATTACAGGCCTACAATATAAAATGCCAAATTTTCATGCAAAATAATTGTACTGCTTTCAGCACCTAAAATCTGAAATAATCATACTGCCAGGGAGGTTAAAGGGCAAAATTAAAATTGCAAATTAACTTTAAATAAGATGCTTGGGGGCTGCCTTAAAGGAGTTGTAAACCCTCGTGGTTTTTCACCTTAATGCATTCCATGCATTAAGGTATAAAATCTGTAGTGCAGCAGCCCCCCAGAGCCCCCCTTTTACTTACCTGAACCCGATTGTCTCAGCGACGGGGATGAGCACAGCAGCTCCAGCTGCTGTCTTGGGTCCTGATTGGATAGATTGATAGCAGCAGCAGCCATTGGCTCCTGCTGCTGTCAATCAAATCCAGTGACATGGGAATGGAGGGGGGGTCAAGTCCCGCTGTCTGTGTGAATGGACACAGCAGCAGGACTCTCCGCGGGGGCACTCGATAAGGAGGAGGAGTCAGGAGCGCAGCTGGGGGACCACGAAAAGGAGGATCGGGGGCCGTTCTGTGCAAAACCCTTGCAGAGGATGTAAATATAACATGTTTACAATCACTTTAAAACTGTAAGTGGGATAAAGCAACAATCACAGAGACAGCATTGTTAGAACATATTTGCTCTTTTTTACAACTACTGTAGCTTGGCTTATATACAGCAGCAGCACCCCAATCTGATTAATTTCAGTAAAAAAATATAACTTTTTTTTTCTAGCAGTGATGCCTGATTTTCCATCAAACGATATTAGGCTCACTTGGACTGGCAGACAGAAATTGGCCAGTAGATTGCTGTGGCTGTCCCTGCTCTCAATGATGCTAACCTGTCCTGCCACTGGCCAATTTTTATCAAGCTCATTAAGAATGCATTTACACCTGGGCAGAGCAATTTTCAGGCATTTACTTTTTTTTTCTTTTTTTTTGAGGGTATACAAGCATTTTAGAAGCATATTACAAGCATTTTACATGTGTATTCTAGCTTCAGACCTTTTTGTTTTAGCCAATGGAAAGCACTAGGGGAGGAGACTAGTTATTACAGGCTAAAGAACACCTGAAATACCCTTGAAAAAATGCTCAAAACTACTCAATTTGATTTCAGGCATTCCCATTGAAGTCTGTATGTCCAAATGCCCCAAAATTAGCTAATATAGCTTTTGGAGCTTAAGGCAGTAAACTGCAGGCATCTAAGTTGATATACGTGAACAGAAACCAATGAAATACATGGGATGTAGGCCAAAAGCACATGGGGCATCTGTAAAAGCCCCTCTGAACAGCAGAAAATGTGTTAATGTATTCTGTGGGCAAAAATATACATTTATTCTGGGCATTGGAATTCAGTAATGTCAAAGCGCTAGATAGATACGTCCTGTGTTTATGTGTGTTGGGATGCGCTTAAGCTTGTTAAGTGTTTCCTCTCCTCTCCTGAATGGGCCTTTTGGTGGGGTTTTTTCAGCCTCTAAATACTCCTCTTCTAGTATGCCTTTAAACATTTTTGTGTGCATAGACACATAGAGGCTGATTTACTAAAACCGGAGCATGCAAAATCTGGTGCAGCTCTGCATAGAAACCAATCAGCTTCTAGGTTTTTTATTGTCAAAGCGTAATTAAAAAATCTGAAGTTAGAAGATGATTAGCTACCATGTACAGCCTCGCCAGATTTTGCTCTCTCCAATTTGAATAAATCAACCCCATATGCTTACACAGAAGTGCTTTTACAGGTTGAAAAGAAAAAAAAATTACCAATACCTATAAAAGCAGCATTTTTTTGAGAGTTTTGGAGCTTGAAGCCTCAAGCTACAAAACACTGAGGTGTGAGTTGGGCCTAATAGATAAGAAGCTCAGATGATTCCTCAGTGTAATATTGGCACGCAGCAGGACAGTTTTAATAAGGGAAAATTTACTGAAATGTACTGTACTTGTTCGTGACTCACAGTTAGTGACCCAAAGTATTGAAGCAAGAGGCTCAGTGTCATAATAAATATATAAATAGTAATTCCAAAATAAAAAGTCAGGAATGGCAGCTTCTATTTTTCTCTCAGGAAAGGCTTCCTTCACCCTCTTTTCTGTGAATTCCCTAACTAAGCTATGATACAACCAGTTGCAATAAGAAGTCACATACTGTGGTGAACAAAGGCCGTCTGAGTGTACCTAAAGTGTCATGTGATCTCAAAATAAAAAAAGTGTCAGTACAGTAAGAGACATTAAAAAAGATGATTTTATGTTTTATGACAAATGTACAGAACTGCTGCTGAATTTAAATGGTGTACTCTCACATTTTAAACTGAAAATTACACACATAAATAGACACATAGTGTGGAAACAGTGAAAATTTTAAATTGGAGGCCTAATAGAGAAATAGGGTTCAGCAGTGTGTTCTGCCAAACTGAGAAAGATATGGGGCAATGGCTGTTCTTTGCCATGACTCTGAAAACTGCTTCATCCCCACTGACACATCAGGTTAGGTATTGAGATGCTGCAAACACCTTTGAGCTTGAGTATTATTCTACTACCCACAACTATATTAGTATATAGGATTGGGAAATAGACACCAGGCTACTTAATTGTGACTAAAGTAAGTACTGTATATTATAACAAGGCAAGTAAATGGCAATGCACAAAAATCAATGAAGAAGTAAATGAGATGAATGCAGTAAACCGACTGATGTGAATACTAGGCTATATTTTGGCAGTTAATCAAAATCACTGTGGTACTAAGCAAAATTAAGCTAATAGCAGTGCTGGTAAGAAGCAGCATAAACAGTGAACTGTATACACAATGAACAACATAAACAGAAAAAAGGCTCATAGTACCCCTCTGCAACAAATGATCACACAGTGTCCCAGAGTGTACTCTGAGTGTAGGCATATGTATATATCCTCAAAGGGGCACCCCTGGGAGGCAGTTGTTCGTTATCTGGCACCTGGCCTGCAAACGTCAGCTGGCTAACAGTGGGGCCCTTTTTGTCTGTTTTCTGATTATAAGGTATATAATTACTGATCGTACTGTTGCTTTAAATTGGCATCCATTACTAACAGGAACTGTAGTATATTACGCCCACTTCCTGCCCAGCAGTCATATTAGATAATCTTTCTACAGTGAAGGAAGCATGCTAAAGTCCCCCACTATTTCTTAATACTGGCCTTGGAAGCATAAGTCTGTAAGTAAGCAGTCATTAGTTTTCAATTAGGCCGCGTACACACGGGCGGACTGTTCGCCCAACTTTGTCCGCTGAACAGTGTTTGGGCGGACAGTCCGCTCGTGTGTGGGCTTTCAGCGGACAGTTTCAGCGGACAGTTTGACGGACAAGGTTTTTCGGAATTTCCGAAAAACTGTCCGCTGAAACCTTGTTTCAGCGAACAGTCCGCTCAAACCTTGTTTCAGCGAACAGTCTGCTCGTGTGTGTTTTCTCAATTATATATATATATATATTACATTTCTTCCTTGTATTTACCCAAAGCTTTACAATGAAGCTGATTTACAGAACGTTATATTCTCACGAAAGGTGCCCAGTCAACTTTAGGCTGATAAATGAGGTAAAATACTGTATTATCCTAATTGTACAGTACAGGACACAAGACTTGTATTCATAGACCATGGATTATATGCAGACTACCTTCACAAGATTGGAAACTGGCAAACATTTGCTAGGCATGCCCCTAGTACATACTCCTAAAACCCTGACAATGCTGTGATTTTTTGTTAAAGCTTTTGAGGAGAACCTCCGGAGAAGTATTTTTCGTTTGTAACCATTCTTATAAACCATCTTCTGGCATGTCTAGATTTGGCTACTTACTGTCCTGAGCCATCTAGCAGTTCCCAGATTGGTACCCTTTGATGTTACCCTGGGGATCATACCCAAAATCCACTGTGTGGGACTGGCCTGGGTTGTTTGCTTCAGGCAATGGATCATGTGTTGCAGCTCACTTTGGCATGAAGTGCAACGTGTTTAGTTACTCTTCGATGTTACCTTGGGGACCATACCCAGATCCAGCTGTGTGGTCCTGGCCTATATTGTTGGATTTAGGCAATTGATCAAGTGTTAGGGGCTCACTTTGGCATGAAGTGCAACATGTGTACAGGCATACCCCACTTTTAAGTACAAAATGGGGTTTATTTACTAAAGCTGAAAAGTACAAAATCAGGCTCACTTCTGCAAAGAAACCAATGAGCTTCTAACCCCAGCTTGTTCAATTAAGCTTTGGTAATAAAACCTGGAAGCTCATTGGTGTCTATGCAGAAGTGAGCCTGATTTTGCACTTTCCAGCTTTAGTAAATAAACCCCATTGTGTACTTAAAAGTTGGGTATGCCTGTAATTAGGTGCAGGTTGCTATACAGATTTAGGAACATGGTCCATTTCTATGGTTCCCAGACCCTGAAGACCCATTTGGGTGTATGCTCACCATGATGAACAGAGCCTGGATGCTTAGGAGGCCCAGCATCATGTATAAGGAAAGACAATTTTCCCTGTTCCTGGATTTTAATAAGATAACACACATCGCTTAACATACAATGCAGATTTATAAACAGATACATTTGGAGTTACTCACTTATTGTGGTACCTCTTGCCAATTTATCTACTATGTTTCTCAGTGCAAGAAATTTTAAATAGGTTTTGTCTCGTCCTTAGTAGGGATGGGCTGTCTGTTCAAGTCGAACATGAGTTCGAATCAAACATTGGCTGTTCGCCCATTTGCTGAATAGCGAACAATTTGGGGTGTTCGCGGCTAATTCGAAAGCCACGGAACACCCTTTAAAAGTCTATGGGAGAAATCAAAAGTGCTCATTTTAAAGGCTAATATGCAAGTTATTGTCATAAAAAGTATTTGGGGACCCGGGTCCTGCCCCAGGGGACATGTATCAATGCAAAAAAGTAATTTAAAAGTACTCGCGGCTATAATGAATTGTCAGGTCTTGGAAATACAGATGAAAGTCATTGAAAAAAACGGCATGGGTATTCCTCCCAGTCCATTACCAGGCCCTTTGGGTCTGGTATGAATATTAAGGGGAACGCCGAACCAAAATTAAAAAAAAAATTGCCGTGGGGGTCCCCCCAAATTCCATTACCAGGCCCTTCAGGTGAATTTTTTTTTAAATAACGCATTATTTTTTTCTTTTTGCTATAATAAATATCCCCCAAAAATATATAAAAAATTATTTTTCCTCAGTTTAGGCCGATACGTATTAAAATCACAATAAGCGTTTATTGTTTGGTTTGCGCAAAAGTTTATAGTGTCTACAAAATAGAGGATAGTTTATACCATTTTGTAATAATTAATTTGTTTTTACTAGTAATGGCGGCGATCAGTGATTTTTATTGTGACTGCGACATTATGGCGGACACATCGGACAATTTTGACACATTTTTGGGACCATTGGCATTAATTAATGTTACATACTGTAAAAATGTCACTGGCAGTGAAGGGGGTGGGGAGGGGTTTAGTGTATACTAGGGGCGTGTTTCTAACTGTCTGGGGGCATGGTTGTGTGTGACATCACACTGATCACTGCTCCTGATGACAGGGAGCAGGCAATCAGTGTGCTGTCATTAGGCAGAAGGGGGAGAGGCTGTTTACATCAGCATCTCCCCGCTCTAGAGCTCCGTAACACGATCGCAGGTATCCCCGCGGCGATCGAGTCTGCGAGTCTCGTGGGAACGATCACGTGTCAGGCACGTGCGCACGGCGATAAATTCAAAGTAACGTACGGGTAAGCTACTTTGCCCAGCCATGCCATTCTGCCGTCGTATAAGTACAGGAGCTGGTCGTGAACTAGTTAAGAGGTTACCGGGGTTATGGCAGTGAATTGCTGCCCTAACAATGGTATTCCAAATCAAATTACCAACGTATAATGACGGTGGCTGGTCGTTAAATGGTTAAAGTGTATTTTTCCCAAAAAATCGTATTTATAAAATTTTGCCCAAATACCATGTGACATTAAAAATTGCAACACGCACCATTTTCTAGAGCCCAAATATAATGTTTTTGAGTTCTAAGTAAGAAACAAGAACAATGCTGGAGGCCATTTACAGCACAAACTAATTTTGGTAGCATGATTATTAATGTGGAATGTACTGTATGTTCCTTCCTAAAGAACATTCTTCTTCTTGGTACACATAGGCACTTTGAGTTCGTCTGGCAACGGATGCCAGTATATATGTTCATGTTCTATACTTGTTTAAGCCCTTGTACACACGGTTGGAGAATCCGTCGGAATGTGATGTGATAATCCGACTGTGTGTGGTATGCATCGGACTGATTCCGTCCGAATCTCCGTCCGACCCAATTTTCCAACATGTTGGAAATATTTCCCGACCAACTGGGCCGATCGGACATACTCCGATCATATGTAGAGAATTTTGATCGGACCAAGTGCCACGCATGCTCAGATCAAATTCCTACATCAAAGCTATTGGCTACTAGCCTGAATGTAGTCCCATCGTAACGAAATTACATCATCATGTTCTGAAAGATCGGATTTTTTGCCAACTTTGTCCGACCATGTGTATGCAACAGTTTCGGACAAGATCCGACGGACAAAATCCGACGGATTTGGTTGTGGAAATCTCCGACCGTGTGTACAGGGGCTTACTGTGCATTACTATGCAAATGTACTTCCCCTGTGAGTGGAACTGCTTGTATATTAGAGCACGGCGCTGTGCAAGAAGGTATTTAGGATTATAATTTAAAAAAATTAAAAATACTTGACCCACTGTGCTTTATATGTTCATGAAACAGAATGGATGACAGTGTTTTATATAGCTCACTTTATAGAAATTGCGGCAGGAGGGGAGTGGCGGGGAGGAGATCGGCTCTTATTACACAGACTACTGAGCTGACAGGCAGGGAGGGAGGGGGAGAGGAAGGGACTGACTACACAGTGTGATGACGGAGGGACACAAACTGTCCACTGTTGGTCAGTACACCTAAGTGGACAGGATCCACCAGGTATTTTACAACATAGAGAGGGTTTTAAATGAACAGGAGCCTTTTTTTAGGGTTACAAGCACTTTAATTTTAGTGCACACAAACACCATGTACTGTAATACCCATTTTGAGTAAGCAATGAGGGCGCAGACTCAAGCTCCATTCACACATCAGCGTCTTTGAGCATTTTTTGGCATGTTTTTGTGGGGTAGAGCATTTGTATGCAGCGTTTTTGGGGTTTGGTGTTTTTTTTTAGCCAATAGAGAAAACTATTATCTGTTGCATCATTTGTTGCTAGGTATTTCAGCTTTGTTAGCTTTTCCATTAGCTTCTATTTCTTCTTTTATTATTATTCATTTATTATAATGTTTTTTTGTTGGAGCAAGGGGTTTGAGTTCAGTTTAGGTTAGGGTTAGGATTAGGAGTTGGTGTTAGGATTATTTATTATTTTATTTATTTTTATTTTATTTAATATTATACGAATAATAATGAACAAATAAATGTAAAATAAATTAAAAAAAAGAAATCATAAATAAATAATGTCAATAAATTAATATTAAGTAACAATAAATAAATAATTATCCCTTAACTTTAACCCTTACCCTTTAAAAAATAAATAATAATAAATAACTAAACACCCTAAGGGCCGGTTCACACAGCGAGCCGCGGCGAGGCGTCTCCGACTTACCTCGCCGCGACTTGCGGGGAGCTCAGCGGCGACTTGCAGAGGACTTCTGCATAGAAGTCAATGCAAGTCGCCCCCGAAGTCGCCCCGAAGTAGTACAGGAACCTTTTTTCTGAGTCGGAGCGACTCGAGTCGCTCCTCTCAGAACGGTTCCATAGTACTGAATGGGGGCGACTTGCGGGAGCGAGGCGAGGCGAGCCGTGTCGCCTCGCCTCGCCTCGCGTCGCAGTGTGAACCGGCCCTAACCATAAAACAAAATAAATTATTATTATTATTATTAATAATAATAATAATAATAATAATAATAATAATAATATTATTATTATTATTATTATTATTATTTTTAATAGTGTATCTTTTTTTCGTGTTTAGGTGTTTATTGTTATATTATTATTATTATAATAATAATAATGTATTTAATTTTTTTAAGGTTAGAGGTTAATTATTAATTCATTATTACATTATATTAATTTATATTACTTATTTTTGATGATTTGTAGTTACTTGTGTATTTATTTTACATTTATTCATATTTTATTACTATTTTATTTTTTACATTTTTAATTTGAGCAGAAAATCACACAAAAACGCGAATAAGCAAAAAAAAGCGTGAATGGCGCGTTTCCTTTCATTTCTATGAGAATGGAAACGTGCCAAAAATGCCCAAGTCTGCCCGATTTGAGCGACAAAAAAATCTCCAGAACTTGTTTGAGCTGCAGACATTTGGCTTCAGGACACAGGGAGTGGAGATGTGAACCATCTCCATAGAGAGTAATTGATTTTTTTTTTCTCCTCCAGCTTATTTGAGCTTCAGGCTGGGTTCACACCGGAGCGATGCCAGGACCGCCGCAAATCCGCGGCGTTTTCCCGCATCGCATGCCTCCCACCGGCAGTTCACACTGCCCTATGCGGGCTGCTGGGAGTGTCAATGAAATCTTAATGACACCCCCAGATCAGTTCGCATATCGCAGTGCGATCTGCAAACTCGGACAGGAATCGGATCGCACGGTGTGAACACCCATGCGATCCGATTCTGCTGCGGACCAAAAAAAGGGTCCTGTGCGAGTTTGCGGCGGGTGCGATGCGAATTCAGCCATACTATCTGTATGGCTGAACTCGCATCGCACAGAGATCGGATGTGATTTGCACTGCAGTGCGGTGCGAATCACATCCGGGTCTCTCACCCGCAGCGGTGTGAACCCAGCCTCAAGCAGATAATCACTTAGGTGTGAATGAAGCCTCTGAGTCATTGAGGAGTATCCTGCCCAGACACTTCACCTACCACACATGTCAGTGATATGACATGCTGGCAGCACTGTGCTCTCTGCATACTAAATCTTATGGAAGCTCTTATATTAAATGTACGTATGTTTACATACTGTATATATTGTACATGCACATCAGTTGCTGCCCTCCAGGAGCTTACAATCTAAGGTCCCTAACTCACATTCTCATACTGGGGCCAATTTAGACAGGAGCCAATTAACCTACCAGCATGTCTTTGGAGTCGGGGGAGGAATCTGGAATACCCGGGGGGAAACCCATGCAGGCACAGAGAGAACATAATTATAATACTTTATACTGTACTTTAGTCACCTAGGGGTCACAGGAGTGTTAATTATATGCTATAAGCATTTTGTGAAAAAAAAAAAAAATTGATGAAAAGGTATTTGAAAAAAACGTGTTTGCACAGCACAAATAAAGTCATGTTTCTCTAACAAGAAATTGTAGAATCTACAACATAAAAATATATTATGGGAAGGGACGTGTCTGTCTGAATTCACAAATCATATACCTACATGGAATAAGGAAGAATTAGTGATAATCACATTAGTAGTCTCCTACAGCTTAGACTGTATCTGTATATATACTGTATGCATGAGATGGAGACAAACTTCTTGACCGCTGTCTTCCCACCACATTTTTACCTATACTGATGAGGGCTTCATGTAAATAAGAAAGTGGTGTTGTAATCCTGTGTAATTTTGTAATATCTTTATAGAGTACCAACCAGTATTTGCAAGTTGTTTCGGGTGGAGTTTTGCTGAAAAAGGGTTGACTGGTTATTTCCATGCACAGGGTCATCTATCTAACTATTTTTTTTATTTGTAAATGCAAATATTCACACAATTGTGTATATCTGAGCATCAGTTTAACCATGTCTTTATGCCACATTGTACACTTTCTGTAAGTAAATGGCTCAGGGGCGAGGGAATCAACCGGCTCTAATCAGATATTGTGGCGGACTGGGCCAGTTCATGTAAATCAAACTCTCATAAACCATAACTGACAAGATTAAGAGTTCACATGCTTCCCGGGTCTTTCTTGGGTTCGACCCATGGGACCTGTGCTATATAAAATTTGGGACAGGGACCCGATCTGGGGGTGCGCATAGTGTAAGTCCACAGTACATATGGATAAAAAGCCTTCTACAGAGTATGAGACATCTAAGATCAACAATTTGCCTAAAGACACCAGTTCTGGAAATCAGACATTATGGACTCTGCCGTAATGGACTCTATTCTGTGCAGGTATGCTGGGGCAGCTACAAAGTCTTAGTTAGGGGTGTTAGGAAGAGTCTGTGCACTTTGGTCAGTATGCTGTGAATTTTCTTGCCTGGTCTAAAGTTGATCAAGGGGTATAAAGCAAGTAATCGACACATTTGGGTCAGTTTGGGTCAGTTAAGCACAGTGGGTTATGAAGACAGCAGTGGAAGAGTTAATCCAGTGTGAAGCCACAAGTAGACATAGGACAAAACCCCCTGTTCGGTTTTGCAGCAGATCTCCCGAACAGGAGAAATGTTTTAACACGAACGGTGAACCCCATTGATTATTATTAGTACATGTCATACACAGCCACGCCCCCCTACAGTTAGAAACATGTCCCTAGGACACACTTAACCCCTACACTGCCACCTAGTGGTTAACCCCTTCACTGCCAGTGTAATTTACACAAGAATCAGTGCATTTGTATAGCACTGATTGCTGTATAAATGACAATGGTCCCAAAAATGTGTCAAAAATTTCTGATATGTCCACCCTAATGTCGCAGTCACAATAAAAATTGCTGATCGCCGCAATTAAAAAAATATATATTAAAAAAAGCCATAAAACTATGCCCTATATTGTTAACGCTATAACTTTTGCGCAAACCAATCAATAATCGGTTATTGCGATTTTTTACCAAAAATATGTAGAAGAATACGTATCGGCCTAAACTGAGGGAAATTTTTTTTTTTTAAATATATTTATGGGGGATATTTATTATAGCAAAAAGTAAAAAATAATGTGTTTTTTTTTCAAAATTGTCGCTCTTTTTTTGTTTATAGGGCAAAAAATAAAAACTGCAGGGGTGACCAAATACCACCAAAATAAAGCTCTTTGTGGGGAAAAAAAAGGAGGTCAATCTTGTTTGGGTGCAATTGTCAGTTATAGCAAGGCAGTGCCGAATCGCCAAAAGTGCTCTGGTCAGGAAGGGGGTAAATTCTTCCGGGGCTGAAGTGGTTAACTTAATACAAATTTTATTTTCATTTACCTTTCGTTACTGAAAACATTCAGCTGACAAAAACTAAGACGAAAACATTTTCATCTATGAACTTAACACTGGTCCGGAGACCACCCTGGGCACCCTGAGTCTGGTAGGAGACAAACATTGTAGAAGTTAATCTATTGTCTGGTAGGAAGTTTGCCACACAATGTTTTTTATTTCCATCAATCACTGGTCAGCGGGAGAGAACTGGATTGTTATAATAAGCTAGGACTGTCTTTACACAAGTCTCAGACTGGTGCATTCTTAATGGCACCCCCAAGCATCCCGAAAACGCAGTGTGTTTTCAGGTGCGTGAAATCGCATGGTTCAAAAGTACCGTTCCATTTGTTTGTGGTTGCAATTTTAAAAAGGTGCAGGGACCATTACATTGGGTTTTCCCACAGGCACAGCAGTCCATTTAAATGAATGTGGGGGATGTATAATAATAAGGTATTGCTAATAATATAACAATAAAGTGCTTGTGCTCAGTATCTCATGATCAATGTGAACCATACCATACAAAATGTGATCATATATAGGTATAACAATAAAGTGCTCGTGCTCTATAATTCATAATCAATGTAAACAAAACCATACAAATATGATTGTAAGTTTATAGAAAAAGGTGCAGATTAATTGTGAGTATAATGTGCATCAGTAAACAGCCAGTGGATATAATGTAATCCTAGCAGACATAACACAGACTAGCCTGCAGATATAACAAACTGAACATCTACAGATTTTGTGAAGTTATCTAGACTACTAAACCATCATATGCATTATTTTTAAACATAGATGAACACTGGACACAAACAATTCAAACGTGCAATATGCATCAATGAACAAGCAAAGAATGTTCCAAATCAACGTCCATGAATTAAGTGAGGTAATCTGATCTTTCACACCATCACCACTGCCAATAATCGATTTTGAGTATAGGTAAGTATCCTACTTACCAAACCACCATGACCTCTTTAATTAAAACAATAGGTCAGGTGGGGCTTTGTATAACCGTGGTCTGTGGTCTTTACTGGTGTCAGGTGGATATTCCAGATGCTATACAGTTTGTCATGAGAAACTTTTATGTGGACAAAGGACTTGCTTCTTTCTCTAGCAACGAAGAGGCTATCGACATCCTGAAAAGAACACTTCCATGATTTCATGCAGAAGATCTTCGACAGTGGTGAAGCTGAAAAAGCACCACCATTGAAAGAAAAACAAGAATGTTGGTACCAATATTTGGAGTGTATCATCCTCAGAAACCAGGACAGATACGAGTAGTATTTGACTCCAGTGCTAAGTATGAAGGACTTTCCCTAAATGATGTCCTCCTCAGCAGACCTGACCTGAATAATACACTCCTTGGAGTCCTCATCAGGTTCCGAAAAGAACACGTTGCAGTAACAGCAGATGTACAGCAAATTTTCTACTGTTTCCTTTTCCGCAAAGATCACAGAGACTACCTGAGGTTCCTGTGGTATGAAAACAATGACTTTAACAAAGATGTCACAGAATACGCGATGAAGGTACATATGTTTTGGATCAGCCCCTCTCCAGCTGTAGCTATCTACAACCTGAGACGAGCAGCACAGGAAGGTGAAGAAGAAAACGGCTATATATATATGTATGCTATACAGTTTGTCATGAGAAACTTTTATGTGGACGAAAGACTTGCTTCTTTCTCCAGCAACGAAGAGGCTATCGACATCCTGAAAAGAACAAGGGAGATGTTAGCAGAATCTAGAAGATAGCATCCAACAGCAGCAAAGTCATGGAAGCGTTTCCCTCAGAGGACCGTGCAAAAGACCTCAAGGACCTGGATCTAGGAACAGATTCACTGCCCCTTCAAAGAAGTTTAGGGCTCAGTTAGGATCTGAAAACCAACAGCTTTACATTTAGAGTATCCAGAGAAGAGAAGCCATTCATGAGAAGGTGTCTTGTCCACGGTCAACGGCCTTTATGACCCCCTAGGATTTGTAGCCCCCATAACCATGCAAGGCAAGGCTCTTATGAGAGAACTTGCTACTGAACATGAACAAAGTGAATGGGATACACCTCTACCTACAGTGCCTTGCGAAAGTATTCGGCCCCCTTGAACTTTTCAACCTTTTGCCACATTTCAGGCTTCAAACATAAACATATAAAATTTAAAATTTTTGTGAAGAATCACCAACAAGTGGGACACAGTTGTGAAGTGGAACGAAATCTATTGGATAATTTAAACTTTTTTAGCAAATAAAAAACTGAAAAGTGGTGCGTGCAAAATTATTCGGCCCCTTTACTTTCAGTGCAGCAAACTCACTCCAGAAGTTCAGCGAGGATCTCTGAATGATCCAATGTTGTCCTAAATGACTGATGGTGATAAATAGAATCCACCTGTGTGTAATCAAGTCTCTGTATAAATGCACCTGCTCTGTGATAGTCTCAGGGTTATGTTGAAAGTGCAGAGAGCATCATAAAGACCAAGGAACACACCAGGCAGGTCAGTAATACTGTTGTGGAGAAGTTTAAAGCCGGATTTGGATACAAAAAGATTTCCCAAGCTTTAAATCCCAAGGAGCACTGTGCAAGCGATCATTTTGAAATGGAAGGAGTATCAGACCACTGCAAATCTACCAAGACCTGGCCGTCCCTCTAAACTTTCAGCTCGGACAAGGAGAAGACTGATCAGAGATGCAGCCAAGAGGCCCATGATCACTCTGGATGAACTGCAGAGAACTACAGCTGAGGTGGGAGAGTCTGTCCATAGGACAACAATCAGTCGTACACTGCACAAATCTGGCCTTTATGGAAGAGTGGCAAGAAGAAAGTCATTTCTCAAAGATATCCATAAAAAGTCTTGTCTAAAGTTTGCCACAAGCCACCTGGGAGACACACCAAACATGTGGAAGAAGGTGCTCTGGTCAGATGAAACCAAAATCGAACTTTTTGCCCACAATGCAAAACGATATGTTTGGCGTAAAAGCAACACAGCTCATCACCCTCAACACACCATCCCCACTGTCAAACATGGTGGTGGTAGCACGGACGGAGATTTATCTAACAACAAGACAATGATCCCAAACATACAGCAAAATCTACAAAGGAATGGTTCACAAATAAACGTATCCAGGTGTTAGAATGGCCAAGTCAAAGTCCAGACCTGAATCCAATCGAGAATCTGTGGAAAGAGCTGAAAACTGCTGTTCACAAATGCTCTCCATCCAACCTCACTGAGCTCGAGCTGTTTTGCAAGGAATAATGGGCAAGAATTTCAGTCTCTCGATGTGCAAAACTGATAGAAACATACCCCAAGCGACTTGCAGCTGTAATCGCAGCAAAAGGTGGCTCTACAAAGTATTAACGCAAGGGGGCCGAATAATTTTGCACGCCCCACTTTTCATTTTTTTATTAGTTAAAAAAGTTTCAAAAATCCAATAGATTTCGTTCCACTTCACAATTGTGTCCCACTTGTTGGTGATTCTTCACAAAAAATAAAATTTTTTTATCTTTATGTTTGAAGCCTGAAATGTGGCAAAAGGTTGAAAAGTTCAAGGGGGCCGAATACTTTCACAAGGCACTGTAAAGAGAAAGAAATCCAGTGGAAGTTGTAGAAGGACTCCTTAATAGAATTTGAACAACTTATCATCCAAAGGGCATATATTCCTGTTTCTTTGTTTGCCACAAAGCAAAGAGAATTGTGTGTCTTCTCAGATGCATCTACTATGGCTATAGCAACTGTAGCCTACCTTAGAGTAATGGACTTTGAAGGACAAAGTTATGTTGGGTTTATCATGGGAAAGTCCAAACTAGCTCCACATCCTGCTCACACTTTTCCAAGTTTGGAGCTTTGTGCTGCTGTCTTAGCAGTGGAGATGGCAAACTTTATCATTGCTGAACTGGACAAATCCAGCCAATCATGGGACTAGACTGGTTCTAGAGGCTGTCCTGAAGCACACTAACTATTTCTCAGAATCAGAAATTGAAGAGACCACTCAGTTTGAGACATTTGAATTTGTAGAACCAGATAACAACAAACAAGTATGTGCACAAATAACAGCGTTTAGTATCATAACTACTAGAGGCAACCTTGACGCACACAGGTTTGAAAGATTTTCCAGCTGGAAGTCACTCATTCAAGCTATAAGAAAGCTTATTCACCTAGCCAAATCCTTCTGTAGAGCTACAAACACTGATAAGTGTAATAGCAATCATCTTATGCAAGCATAAATCATCATAATTAGATGTGTTCATCAAGAAGTTTTGAAAGAAGACATCAAATGCCTTCTTAAAAGAGAAGAGATCTCCAAACACAGTGACAGCTTCGACAGGAGATTTTGGTCTCAAAGACCTTTATACCAAGCAATGGAAGCTCAGAGTCTTGCAGACATCTTCTGGAATAGATGGAAAAAGAGTACTTGGTGACGTTCCAGTCACTCAGAAAATGGCAAGTTGACAAGCCTAACCTGAAAGTCGTAGATGTTGTCCTAATAAAAGATGCTCAGGTCCACAGAAACGAATGGCCAGTTGGAATCATTGTCGAGACTGTACCTAGTAATGATAGTAAGGTTAGAAAGGTCAAAGTTAAAGTCATGAGACAGGGCATCCCTAAGATGTACTTTAGGCCTATCTCTGAAGTTGTTTTACTTCTTAAAAAGGAAACATAGTGGTATAATGTTCATTATGCCAGGTGGGGAGTGTTCTGATTATAAGGTATATATTTACTGATCGTACTGTTGCTTTAAATTGGCATCCATTTCTAACAGGAACTGTAGTATATTACGCCCACTTTCTGCCCAGGACTCATATTAGATAATCTTTCTTCAGTGAAGGAAGCATGCTAAAGTCCTCCACTATTTCTTAAGTCTGTAAGTGAGCAGTCATTAGTTTTCAATTAGTTAGTATATGTTTTACTAATGCAACTACATTTTATATGTTTGTTTGGTGGGATGTTTCTGTCAGGAGGTTCACTCAGTTAGGCCATATTTTTGCTAGCTAGTGCCTTCATAGTATTGTAGCATGCCTGTTACTATTTGCATTTGTTATGTAATGTTAAATGCTAATGCATATTTTTATAATTAGTGTTTTGCAGTTTTACAAAAAACGTATTCTCAGTAAAGATTACAACTATTAGCCCTTCCTCCTGAGTCTTTATTGGGAAGCTGTTAGCTGTTTGCCAAGCCTTGTACTTTGAACACATTATGAGGGCAGAACAGTCTGCATGCAGTGATCTGTTTTGGAACTATTAACCACTTACAGACCGGACCATTTTGCTGGTCAAAGACCAGACCACTTTTTGCGATTCGGCACTGCGTCGCTTTAACTGACAATTGCGCGATCGTGCGACGTGGATCCCAAACAAAATTTACGTCCTTTTTTTCCCTCAAATAGAGCTTTATTTTGGTGGTATTTGATCACCCCTGCGGTTTTTATTTTTTGCGCTATAAACAAAAATAGAACGACAATTTTGAAAAAAAACACATCATTTTTTACTTTTTGTTATAATAAATATCCCCCAAAAATATATAAAAAAAAAATTTTTCCCTCAGTTTAGGCCGATACGTATTCTTCTACATAATTTTGGTAAAAAAATCGCAATAAGCGATTATTGATTGGTTTGCGCAAAAGTTATAGCGTTTACAAAATAGGGATAGTTTTATAGCATTTTTATTAATAATTTTTTATAATTTTTTTTTTACTAGTAATGGCGGCGATCAGCGATTTTTATTGTGACTGCGACATTGTGGGGGACCCATCGGACATTTTTGACACATTTTTGGGACCATTGTCATTTATACAGTAATCACTGTTATATAAATGCAGTGATTCCTGTGTAAATGACACTGGCAGTGAAGGGGTTAACCAGTGGGTGGCAGTGTAGGGGTTAAGTGTTCCTAGGGGTATGTTACTAACTGTGGGGGGGTTGGGCTTTCATTTAGTGAACACTGATCTCTGCTCCAATCACATGGAGCAGAGATCAGCATCACTAGTTTCTAGGCAGAATGGAGAAATGCTGTTTACACGGCATTTCCTCCATTCAGCCGTCCCGTGAGACGATTGCGGGGATGCCCGTGGCGATTGAGTCCGCGGGTCCCGCGACCAGACTCACGGGGGTCCCGACCAGCGCGGGAGCGCGCCGCCGGCGGCGCGCTCCCAATGGCAGGGCGGCATTGAAGATTGAACGTACCTGTACGCCAATATGCCTGCCCGTGCCTTTCTGTCGACGTACATCGTCGTGCGCTGGTCGGGAACCGGTTAAGCAAATAGATAGTCTCCTGTTGTACTAAACTACTAAACAATAGTGAAGTAAGCACAGCCATAACCACTCACCAGTTATAGCATCCAGCAAACCTTATCACTCATCTGTCTCTGGTCTTCAGGAGCCTAATCCTCAGTGGCTCAATCCCCCAGCACTTTTGGTTCTCAGTTCTAGCCCCAGCACAGTAAGAAGAGGTATTTTTCTCTATTGCCAAGGAAAACTGCTCACTCTCCCCTCCTCTTAACAGGCTCTGTTTGGGAATTGAAGTTCATTACTCTATTCACTCTCATGGCAAGGTCCTTTCCCAACCTACATTTCTCACACTTCAGTGCCGCCTGCACGAGTCCTTTCAGTTTCTCAAGTCCCACGACTCCCTCTGTTGAGAGGAGGCTGAATGTACTGAAGTGGGCATAAGAATCCGTTTAGACACATAAGGCAGCTGCAACACTGTGTCCTTAAACCTGTTCTCTCTTTCTCTAGCCAAGCATCTGGATACAAAAAAGTGTGGAGATGAAGAATATAGAATTAGCAATGTGCTTCATAGAATTCTAATATTTAATGATGCTAGAATTTCAGAACTTGTAGGGCAAAAAAAATAATAATACAAGTTTACAAATTAGTAAACAATGTCCTAAAAGTTCTGATGATCTTTAAAAGACTAACTGTGCTAATATTGTTTCTCTTCAATGCAATATATATAACGTTAGATAAGTGTGCTTTTGATTTATTAGGGTTTGCATTGGAAGAGTTAGCTAAGAAGATCTCAAACCTTCCAGAAGAATAGGGTCTTTTTGAGGTACTTGAAAATAATAAAATTTACACAGAAAGGATTAATAATCATATAAATAATGAAGAATGATTATAATTAGTAAACAAAAATAAAAGAAGGGAGAAAGGGAGATAGACAAGACTTTATATTTAAGATACAGTACAACTGGTCGGAGATTGACTGCCTGACTGCCCTACGGAGCTGTCGCACACTAACCTGTAAGCGCCTGCAGGCTTTGGAGCTGTCGCACACTAACCTGTAAGCGCCTGCAAGCTTTGGCCCTCCTCTTCCCCACGCCCTCTCCTTGCAGTTGTTTTCAAAAGAAAAGGCATACATGCGCAGTTCCAGAGTCGGGCGATTGCTAATCAGCTGAACTCAGCTCAGGTTGGGGGGGGGTTGGGGGCAATCTGCTGGTCAGATGCACAAGGAGAGGAGCAGGTGGAGAAGAAGCTCAGGTGGAATTTTATGGGCATTTTTCTGCTGTTTACAGACAGAAAAGCCTAGGCAAAACAAACCAAGAAAAAAAGTGATGGTGTTTTACATATATTACATTTCTTCCTTGTATTTACCCAAAGCTTTACAATGAAGCTGATTTACAGAAAGTTATATTCTCACCAAAGGTGCCCGGTCAACTTTAGGCTGATAAATGAGGTAAAATACTGTATTATCCTAATTGTACAGTACAGGACACAAGATTTGTATTCATAGACCATGGATTATATGCAGACTACCTTCACAAGATTGGACACTGGCAAACATTTGCTAGGCATGCCCCTAGTACATACTCCTATAACCCTGCCCATGCTGTGATTTTTTGCTAAAGCTTTTGGGGAGAACCTCCGGTGAAGTATTTTTCTTTTGTAACCATTCTTTTAAACCATCTTCTGGCATGTCTAGATTTGGCTACTTACTGTCCTGAGCCATCTAGCAGTTCCCAGATTGGTACCTTTTGATGTTACCCTGGGGATCATACCCAAAATCCACTGTGTGGGACTGCCCTGGATTGTTTGCTTCAGGCAATGGATCATGTGCTAGCAGCTCACCTTGGCATGAAGTGCAACGTGTTTAGTTACTCTTCGATGTTACCTTGGGGACCATACCCAGATCCAGCTGTGTGGTCCTGGCCTATATTGTTGGATTCAGGCAATGGATCAAGTGTTAGGGGCTCACCTTGGCATGAAGTGCAACATGTGTACAGGCATACCACACTTTTAAGTACACAATGGGGTTTATCTACTAAAGCGGAGAAGTGCAAAATCAGGCTCACTTCTGCATAGAAACCAATGAGCTTCTAACCCCAGCTTGTTAAGCTTTGGTAATAAAACCTGGAAGCTTATTGGTGTCTATGCAGAAGTGAGCCTGATTTTGAACTTTCCAGCTTTAGTAAATAAACCCCATTGTGTACTTAAAAGTTGGGTATGCCTGTAATTAGGTGCAGGTTGCTATACAGATTTAGGAACATAGTCAATTTCTATGGTTCCCAGACCCTGAAGACCCATTCGGGTTTATGCTCACCATGATGAACAGAGCCTGGATGCTTAGGAGGCCCAGCATCATGTATAAGGAAAGACAGTTTTCCCTGTTCCTGGATTTTAATAAGATAACACACATCGCTTAACACACAATGCAGATTTATAAACAGATACATTTGGAGTTACTCACTTATTGTGGTACCTCTTGCCATTTTATCTACTATGTTTCTCAGTGCAAGAAATTTTAAATAGGTTTTGTCTCGTCCTTAGTAGGGATGGGTTGTCTGTTCGATTCGAACATGAGTTTGAATCGAACATTGGCTGTTCGCCCGTTTGCTGAATAGCGAACAATTTGGGGTGTTCGCGTCAAATTTCGAAAGCCACGGAACACCCTTTAAAAGTCTATGGGAGAAATCAAAAGTGCTCATTTTAAAGGCTAATATGCAAGTTATTGTGATAAAAAGTGTTTGGGGACCCGGGTCCTGCCCCAGGGGACATGTATCAATGCAAAAAAGTAATTTAAATCGCGGCTATAATGAATTGTCAGGTCTTGGCAATACAGATGAAAGTCATTGAAAAAAACGGCATGGGGATTCCTCCCAGTCCATTACCAGGCCCTTTGGGTCTGGCATGAATATTAAGGGGAACGCCGAACCAAAATTTAAAAAAAAATTGCCGTGGGGGTCCCCCAAAATTCCATTACCAGGGCCTTCAGGTGAATTTTTTTTTTACATAACGCATTATTTTTTTCTTTTTGCTATAATAAATATTAATAAAAATGGTATAAACTATCCTCTATTTTGTAGACACTATAAACTTTTGCGCAAACCAATCAATAAACGCTTATCAATTCGAGATAGTCCTGATATAATAGGGGTAAAAACCGGGAAGGAGGAACATAAATTATCTGCCTTCGCCGACGATATAATATTTTATATTTGTAACCCCAAACGGTCTGTCCCAAATTTAATAAGGATATTAGAAAAATACGGAGAAGTATCCAACTTTAAAATAAATCGCTCAAAATCCGAAATTTTAAATATAAATACCAAGAAGAGAGAGGCGCAAATAATTCAACAAGATTGGTGCTTTCCGTGGAGAAAGGAGATCAAATACCTGGGTATAAAATTGGCTAATTCTGAGAAGAGACTTTATCGCACTAATTACATACCACTACTACATGAAATTAAGGAGGAATGTAAGAGATGCAGTAAAGGCTCGATATCCTGGCTGGGGCGAATAAACATCGTGAAGATGATAATATTTCCAAAAATCTTGTACCGATTTCAGATGTTACCGATAGCGTTACCTAATTCATATTTGGTTAAACTTAAATTAGTGTTAAACAAATTTATATGGAAGGATAAAAAACCCAGAATAGCATTGCAAGCTTGAGACAACCAAAAGATAGAGGCGGGCTGGCGATCCCAGACATCCAGTTGTACTATAAAGCGGTGGCCCTGTCTAGGGTGAGCGAATGGACCAAAAGGGATAATATAGAAAAAAAATGGGTAAAACTTGAACACGAAAGTTGTGGAGCACAATTAGGGAAACAAATATGGAACCCCCCACATAAGAGGCAGAAATTAGGGATAGGAAATAATTTAACACGTAACACTTTGCGAATATGGGATATGGTATATAAGCATGTCAACGGAAAATATAATTCACCCCTCATGGCACTTAAGGACAATAAATATTTTCTGCCAGGTTGCACGGAGATCGGGGGCAACTGGGTAAAGAAGGAAGCACAGTTGAAAGATGTAATGAAGGAAGGTAATATAGCACCGTTTCACGAACTAACACAAAAAATAGACATAATGGTCATCGTCGAGTGGAGGTACTGCCAGCTTTCCCGCTTCATTAAGAAGTTACCGCAACCGATTAGGGCGGCTGACGAACTGACTACATTGGAACATTTAGTTATATCTAAGAATCCCAAGGGGATAGTTTCTAGGTGGTACAAGTTGCTGCTATCGGCCGGAGAACTGGGGATACCTCCATTCATCAAAAAATGGGAAAGGGAACTAGGTTCACAAAAGGATAAGGTAATGTTAGGCAAAATATTTAAATTGGCCCATAGCTCAGCCATATATGCCAAAACCGCTGAAATGAGCTATAAATGTTTGTCAAGGTGGTATTATACCCCAGATAGAAAGAGCAAATTTCAAGCAGACACGTCAGGGGAATGTTGGCGTGGATGTGGGGAAATAGGTGCCATGGCTCACATTTGGTGGGGGTGTTCGAAGATTAAAAACTACTGGAACCAGATCCTATCGCATATTAAAACCATAACTAATGTTGAAGTAAGAGCTGACCCCTGGGTTGTTCTGTTCCATGCCACAGAGGGCAGCGTAAAGCAGTATAAGATGTCCTTGACCCCACACTTATTAAACGCTGGGAAAAGATTAATTCCAAAAAAATGGCAAGAGCCGGAAGCACCTACGATATGGGAGTGGGTGGATGCCGTAGAAAGGATCTATAAGTTGGAATGTTTAGAGGATAGCTCGGGGGGTAGGAGTAATAAATTTACGCTGGAGAAATGGAAAAGTTGGCAGGAATTTAAAGGGAGTTGGAGTACCTCAGAAGGATTACGGTTATAGATTTAAATGGGTATAGATATGCATAAATGTTAAGTTGAATAATGATCTACTAGGAAGGGTAGGGGAGGTGGGGGGGGGGGGGGGAATTAAATGGAGGGCAGGGATGAGCATTGTGTAGGGGAGATATTGACTAGATAAATCTGGATGGGTTTAAGTTAAGAAAGCCGTATGGATTGAGCATACTATAGATAAACATTTAAATATATGCTGGGAAAAAAAAAAAAAAAATTGCCACCATGATGTAAAGAGATGAGAGGTAACCTGAGCAGGTAGCGGGTGTGAGGACTTGGTTTTCCTCGAAGATCATTGGTTTTACTGAGTTGGCAAAAAAAAAAAAAAAAAATTGCCGTGGGGGTCCCCCAAAATTCCATTACCAGGGCCTTCAGGTGAATTTTTTTTTTACATAACGCATTATTTTTTTCTTTTTGCTATAATAAATATCCCCCAAAAATATATAAAAAAATATTTTTTCCTCAGTTTAGGCCGATACGTATTAAAATCACAATAAGCGTTTATTGATTGGTTTGCGCAAAAGTTTATAGTGTCTACAAAATAGAGGATAGTTTATACCATTTTTATTAATAATTAATTTGTTTTTACTAGTAATGGCGGCGATCAGTGATTTTTATTGTGACTGCGACATTATGGCGGACACATCGGCCAATTTTGACACATTTTTGGGACCATTGGCATTAATACAGCAATCGATGCTATAAAATTGCATTGATTACTGTAAAAATGTCACTGACAGTGAAGGGGTTAACCATTAGGGGGCGGGGAGGGGTTTAGTGTATCCTAGGGGCTTGTTTCTAACTGTCTGGGGGGCGTGGCTGTGTGTGACATCACACTGATCGCTGCTCCTGATGACAGGGAGCCGAAGATCAGTGTGCTGTCATTAGGCAGAAGGGGGAGAGGCTGTTTACATCAGCATCTCCCCGTTCTTGAGCTCCGTAACACGATCGCGAGTATCCCAGCTGCGATCGAGTCTGCGGGTCTCGTGGGAACGATCACGGAGCTCGTGCCAGGCACGTGCGCACGGCGATAAATTCAAAGTAACGTACGGGTAAGTTACTTTGCCCAGCCATGCCATTCTGCCGACGTATAAGTACAGGAGCCAGTCGGGAACTAGTTAAGAGGTTACCGGGGTTATGGCAGTGAATTGCTGTCCTAACAATGGTATTCCAAATCAAATTACCAACGTAAAATGACGGTGGCTGGTCGTTAAATGGTTAAAGTGTATTTTTCCCAAAAAATCGCATTTATAAAATTTTGCCCAAATACCATGTGACATAAAAAATTGCAACACGCACCATTTTCTAGAGCCCAAATATAATGTTTTTGAGTTCCAAGTAAGAAACAAGAACAATGCTGGAGGCCATTTACAGCACAAACTGATTTTGGTAGCATGATTATTAATGTGGAATGTACTGTATGTTCCTTCCTAAGGCTCGGTTCACACAGTAGGCGGCACGACTTGCAGCGCCGCGACCTGCCGCGACCTCAGCGACGACTTGCAAAATGACTTCTGTCAATGCAAGTCGCCCGAAGTTGCCGCAAAAGTAGTACAGGAACCTTTTTTTAAGTCGGAGCGACTTGAGTCGCTCCTATTAGAACGGTTCCATAGTACAGAACGGGGCGCCCCTGTGTGAACCGAGCCTAAAGAACATTCTTCTTCTTGGTACACATAGGCACTTTGAGTTCGTCTGGCAACGGATGTCAGTATATATGTTCATGTTTTATACTTGTTGAAATGTGCATTACTATGCAAATGTACTTCCCCTGTGAGTGGAACTGCTTGTATATTAGAGCACGGCGCTGTGCAAGAAGGTATTTAGGATTATAATTAAAAAAAAATACTGGACCTACTGTGCTTTATATGTTCATGAAACAGAATGGATGACAGTGTTTTAAATAGCTCACTTTATAGAAATTGCGGCAGGAAGGGAGTGGCGGGGAGGTGATCGGCTCTTACTACACAGACTACTGAGCTGACAGGCAGGGAGGGAGGGGGAGAGGGAGGGACTGACTACACAGTGTGATGACGGAGGGACATAAACTGTCCACTGTTGGTCAGTATACCTAGGTGGACAGGGTCCACCAGGTATTTTACAACATAGAGAGGGTTTTAAATGAACAGGAGCCTTTTTTTTGGGTTACAAGCACTTTAAATTTTAGTGCACACAAACACCATGTACTGTAATACCCATTTTATGTAAGCAATGAGGGCGCAGAAGGAGGTAATCTTTCCATAATATGTAAGCATGCTCTGCAGTTTACCCCCACTTATCTCATTTAGTTCCACTTTAAGCCTTTCACTGCTGCTGATTTAACTATTACATCAATGGCAGTGCCAGCAGGTAAACAATGATTTACACACAGTCATCTCAGTGACTGCCTGTCTAAGGTGCAGACTCAAGCTCCATTCACACATCAGCGTCTTTGAGCGTTTTTTGGCATGTTTTTGTGGGGTTGAGCATTTGTATGCAGCGTTTTTGGGGTTTGGTGGTTTTTTATTAGCCAATAGAGAAAACTATTATCTGTTGCATCATTTGTTGCTAGGTATTTCAGCTTTTTTAGCTTTTCCATTAGCTTCTATTTCTTCTTTTATTATTATTCATTTATTATAATGTTTTTTTTTTTGGAGTAAGGGGTTCGAGTTCAGTTTAGGTTAGGGTTAGGATTAGGAGTTGGTGTTAGGATTATTTATTATTTTATTTATTTTTATTTTATTTAAAATTATATGAATAATAATAAACAAATAAATGTAAAATAAATAAAAAAATAAAAATCATAAATAAATAATGCTAATAAATTAATACTAAGTAACAATAAATAAATAATTATCCCTTAACTTTAACTCTTACCCCTTAAAAAATAAATAATAATAAATAACTAAACACCCTAACCCTAAAATAAAATAAATTATTATTAATAATTATAATAATAATAATAATAATAATAATAATAATAATAATATTATTATTATTATTATTATGAATGTATCTTTTTTTGCGTTTAGGTGTTTATTGTTATATTATTATTATTATTAATAATAATAATAATAATAATAATAATAATAATGTATTTAATATTTTTAAGGTTAGAGGTTAATTATTAATGCATTATTACATTATATTAATTTATTTCACTTATTTATGATGATTTGTAGTTACTTGTGTATCTATTTTACATTTATTCATATGTTATTACTATTTTATTTTTTACATTTTTAATTTGAGCAGAAAATCACACAAAAATGCGTGAATGGCACGTTTCCTTTCATTTCTATGAGAATGGAAATGTGCCAAAAATGCCCGTCTGTCCGATTTGAGCGACAAAAAAATCTCCAGAACTTCAGACATTTGGCTTCAGGACACAAGGAGTGGAGATGTGAACCATCTCCATAGAGAGTAACTGTTTTTTTTTCTCCTCCAGCTTATTTGAGCTTCAAGCAGATAATCACACTTCACCTATCACACATGTCGGTGATATGACATGCTGGCAGCACTGTGTTCTCTGCATACTAAATCTTATGGAAGGTCTTATATTAAATGTACGTATGTTTACATACTGTATATATTGTACATGCACATCAGTCGCTGCCCCCCAGGAGATTACAATCTAAGGTCCCTAGGGCCAATTTAGACATGAGTCAATTAACCTACCAGCATGTCTGGAGTGGGGTAGGAAACCGGAATACCTGGAGGAAACCCATGCAGGCACAGAGAGAACATAATTATAATACTTTATACTGTACTTTAGTCACCTAGGGGTCACAGGAGTGGTAATTGTATGCTTTAAGCATTTTGTGAAAAAAAAAAAAAAATAGATGAAAAGGTATTTGAAAAAAACGTGTTTGCACATCACAAATAAAGTCATGTTTCTCTAACAAGAAACTGTAGAATCTAAGAGCATAAAAATATATTATGGGAAGGGACATGTCTGTCTGATTTCACAAATCATATACCTACATGGAATGAGGAAGAATTAGTGATAATCGCATTAGTAGTCTCCTACAGCTTAGACTGTATCTGTATATATACTGTATGCATGAGATGGAGACAAACTTCTTGACCGCTGTCTTCCCACCACATTTTTACCTATACTGATGAGGGCTTCATGTAGATAAGAACGTGGTGTTGTAATCCTGTGTAATTTTGTAATATCTTTATAGAAACCAGGTAAAGGTTAGTGTGAGAAAATTCAATCCAATCAGAGCACCAACCAGTATTTGCCAGTTGTTTCGGGTGGAGTTTTGCTGAAAAAGGGTTGACTGGTTATTTCCATGCACAGGGCCATCTACCTAACTATTTTTTTATTTGTAAATGCAAATATTCACACAATTGTGTATATCTGAGCATCAGTTTAACCATGTCTTTATGCCACATTGTACACTTTCTGTAAGTACCGTAAATGGCTCAGGGAGGAGTGAATCATCTGGCTCTAATCAGATATTGTGGCGGACTGGGCCAGTTCATGTAAATCAAACTCTCATAAACCATAACTGACAAGATTAAGAGTTCACATGCTTCCCGGGTCTTTCTTGGGTTCGTCCCATGGGACCCGTGCTATATAAAATTTGGGACAGGGACCCGATCTGGGGGTGTGCATAGTGTAAGTCCACAGTACCTATGGATAAAAAGCCTTCAACAGAGTATGAGACCTCTAAGATCAACAATTTGCCCAATAATGGACTATATCCTGTGCAGGTATGCTGGGGCAGCTACAAAGTCTGAGTTAGGGGTGTTAGAAAGAGACTGTGCACTTTGGTCAGTATGCTGTGAATTTCCTTGCCTGGTCTGAAGTTAATCAAGGGGTGTAAAGCAAGTAACCGACACATTTGGGTCAGTTTGGGTCAGTTAAGCACATTGGGTTATGAAGACAGCAGTGGAAGAGTTAATCCAGTGTGAAGCCACAAGTAGACATGGGACAAAACCCCCTGTTCGGTTTTGCAGCAGATCTCCCGAACAGTGGAAATGTTTTAACACGAACGGTGAACCCCATTGATTATTATTAGTACATGTCATACACAGCCATGCCCCCCCTACAGTTATAAACACGCTCCTAGGACACACTTAACCCCTACACTGCCACCTAGTGGTTAACCCCAAAAATGTGTCAAAAATGTGTCAGAAATGTCCGATTTGTGCCCACCATAATGTCACAGTCACAATAAAAAATCGCTGATCATCGCAATTTAAAAAAATAAATATTTAAAAAATGCCATAAAACTATCCCCTATTTTGTAAACGCTATAACTTTTGTGCAAACCAATCAATATTTGCTTATTGCGATTTTTTTCCCAAAAATATGTAGAAGAATACGTATCAGCCTAAACTGAGGGAAAAAATATATTTTTTAATATATCTGGAGACCACCCTGGGCCCTCTGAATCTGGTAGGAGACCAACATTGTACAAGTTATCTATTGTCTGCTAGGAAGTTTGCCACGCAATGTTTTTTTCCTTCCATCAATCACTGGCCAGTGGGATAGAACTGGGATTGTTATAATAAGCTAGGACTGTCTTTATACTAGTCTCAGACTGGTGCATTCTTAATGGCACCCCCAAGCATCCGAAAACGCAGTGTGTTTTCGGGTGCGTGAAATCGCATGGTTCAAAAGTACCATTCCATTTGTTCGTGGTTGCAATTTTAAAAAGGTGCAGGGACCATTACATTGTGGTTTATAGAAAAAGGTGCAGATTAATTGTGAGTATAATGTGCATTAGTAAACAGCCAGTGGATATAATGTAATCCTAGGAGACATAACACAGACCTGCCTGCAGATATAACAAACTGAAAATCCACAGATTTTGTGAAGTTATCTAGACTACTAAACCATCATATGCGTTATTTTTAAACATAGATGAACACTGGACACAAACAATTCAAACGTGCAATATGCATCAATGAACAAGCAAAGAATGTTCCAAATCAACGTCCATGAATTAAGTGAGATAATCTGATCTTTCACACCATCACCACTGCGAATAAGCGATTTTGGATACAAACGACACCTGGTGAGTATAGGTAAGTATCCTACTTATCAAACCACAATGACCTCTTTAATTAAAACTTTAGGTCAGGTGGGGCTTTGTATAACCGTGGTCTGTGGTCTTTACTGGTGTCAAGTGGATATTCCAGAAGAAGCTCCACCAAAATAATAATTCAGAAAAAAGTAGAATAGACAATACCATAGTGTGATTCCATTTATTAAAAAACATATAAAAACAACAGGCCAAGTGGCCGCTAGGGATGAGCCGAACACCCCTTTGTTCGGTTCGCACCAGAACCTGCGAACAGACCTAAACTTCGTGTGAACTTTAGAACCCTATTAAAATCTATGGGACTCGAACGTTAACAATCTAAAGTGCTCATTTTAAAGGGTAATATGCAAGTTACTGTCCTAAAAAGTGTTTGGGGACCTGGGTCCTGCCCCAGGGGACATGGATCAATGCAAAAAAAAGTTTTAAAAACGGCAGTTTTTTCAGGAGCACTGATTTTAATAATGATTGAAGTGAAACAATAAAAGTGTAATATTCCTTTAATGTGGTACCTGGGGGTATCTATAGTATGCCTGTGAAGGGGCGCATGTTTCCCGTGCTTAGAACTGTCCCTGCACAAAGTGTCATTTGTGCAGGAAAAAAAGTCTTTTAACCACTTCCCACCCGGCCAATGCACATATACGGCCGGGTGGGAGCCGTCTACTCCTGATAGGACGTTCAGGAACGTCCATCAGGAGGAGCGGGATCGCGCGCGCGTGCCCGCGCAGCGGCGCGATCCCGATGCGCCCGTGTCACCGGGACACGGCGCATCTCAGATCGGCAGGAGGGCTCTGTGATTGGCCCTCCTGATCACATGACGGCCGTGTCCAATCACGGCCGTCATGTGATGTAAACAAACAGCCGGTTGCTAGGCAATCAGCTCCTCCTCTCCTCACACAGAAGTCATCGCTGAGGAGAGGAGAGCAGATTGCTGCAGCCGGCTGATGATCAGTGAGTATGAGCTGTTTTTTACAGCTTTTTACTCACTGATCTTCAGTCTAGTGTAAACACACAACACACCACACAGTGTAAACACAGTCCCCACATATGTCCCCATAACACACATGTCCCCAAAACATACATGTCCCCAAAAAATAAAAACACATGTCCCTAATAATAAAAACATGTCCCCCACATATGTCCCACTAAAATCACTTGTCCCAATGATTATGTGCACACATATGTACGTGATCACCTGCACACATATGTACATGATCATTTGCGTACATATGTCCGTGATCACACAAACCAATTATTATACACTTAACGGAATTTTTTTTACCAAAAACATGTAGCAGAATACATTTTGGCTTACATTTATGACAAAATTTGATTTTATTGGATTTCTTTTAACATAGAAAAAAGAAAATATTGTTTTCCTGACAGACTCCATGGCAGCAACGTGTGGGTTAAGTCCCGCCTCCACTACCCTATAGGACACTACTCCCATAAATCTTTGCTCCCTGCCCATGGCCGTGTTCTTTTTTTGTCCTCCTCCGTAGGACCCATTACGGTCTTTCTACCTGAAGATTGCTCCCACATGTCTCCGTTGTTGGTTTGGCCGAAGAGCGACTGTGGATGGAATTGTCGCATGACTCCGCTAAGCCCTAGCTACTAGCGGGGTATGGAGTGGGCATTTGGATACAAGCGCTGGAGGAAAGCCAGGAGCCTAGCCACTGGCAGGCAGGCTGCGCATTCGGTCGGATAGCCCAGCTAAATAGCAGGCGACCTATTTTGCCCTGAGAAGTCCGGTATGTATTGTGCTTACCTTCGGCCTGAAGACGATCGTGTGGGAGCGGTAAGATTGTTCCTCTTTTCCATGGCAGCAGTTTGTGTTTGTTTCTTGCCGTTTCTCCTTCATTTTCCGTTCGTTTCTGTGTCTGTGTATGTGGGTATAGGCCTGACGGTCGGATTAGCCTGCGTTCCAGCCGCCGCTCACTTCCGGGTCTTCGTCGGTACGTTCGTTCTGCGCATGCGCGCGTACGGCACAGGATCGAGGCTTGGTTCGCGCATGCGCAGTGGCGGCAAAATGACGCTATTCGCGCATGCGCAGTAGCGGTACACAGGACGCGGTGATGACATCGTTAAGGCGCCTTATTTAAACTTAGAAAATAGCCTGCAAGCTTTGGGAATGCTTGCAGGTTATTACGTGACTTCCCCTTGTCCAGGTTTTCTGCTGTGGAGGTAGGTGGCCTTCTGGGAAGAAGGGGGTGGGCGTGTGTGTGTTTGATGCCCTCAGCCTTACTTATATGTCTTTGCAGCATTTATGGAAACCCCTAGAGATATGGACTCACCTCCGCCTGTATGTGGCCAGCCCTCTCATAATAGGTACTGTCTGGGAAAGGGAGTAAGGGGGGGGGAGTGGTCCGGTATTAGTCAGTGTGTTATCTTTCCTTATCTGTATGTCTCTTCTATCTCTGTCTTAGCCCATCTAGATCAGAACAGCAACGCAGCTCAACGCACAGAGGAAGCGATTCTTCTAAGTCTTACCACCGGCACTCATATTCTAAGTCCAAACATCACGGCTCACCCTCAAGATCTGGGCGCCGTAGCGAGGATCGATCTCGCTCCTCCAGGGCTCATTCCAGCCACTCTGTTATTAATACTTGCTGGGGATGCAGATCGCAAGTTCCTATTGGGAAATCCCTGTGTGACCTCTGCTTTTCCAAAGCCTCTAGTGAGAGAGGGGGTACGGACCAGCAACTAAGATCCCTTGTGGAAAAAGTGGTGAAAGAATCCCTCAAGGGGATCGGGGCCAATCAGACCCCTGTGCCTCAGTCAGAATCACCTCAGTCACCAGTCAGGGATTCGCATGCTCAAGAGCTCTGGGAGTCCTCTTTAACAAGCCACCATTCAGCTGCTGCTTCAGACAGTGAATCTGAGGAAGATAGCCCCTGTGTGGGGTTTGACTTTGCCTTACTTTCTCCCTTGGTAAAGGCCATCAGAGAGGCTTTGAACTGGGAAGATGAGGTGGCTAATCCTTCCAAACAAAGGAAGTATTTCAAGCAACTTAAAAGGGAGCGTCTCAACTTTCCATTCCTGTCTGAACTTGGTGAGGTCATCACGGATGAATGGAGTAAAGTTGAGAAAAAGAATAGTATGCTCTCAAAAGTCCTAAGGTTATATCCCTTTAAGGAGGATGAGGTCAAGTATCTGGAATCAGCTCCACTCGTGGATGCAGCGGTGATGAGACTAGTAAAACATGTGACCCTTCCATTGGAGGATACAGTTTCATTCAAGGATGCCTTAGATAGGCGGATTGATTCCGATTTAAAGAGAGTCTACCTCACTGCTGGTATGGCATGCAAGCCAGCATTGGCTTTAGCGGCAATGTCCAAAGCCATGGAAGTCTGGACGGACGGTGTGGATGATACTCTCAGAAACTTTTCGGATGAAGTCGCTAAAAACTCTCCTGTCCAGGAGTTGCGGCTTGCTTCGGCTTTTCTGGGGGAGGCTTCGATTGACATCATCCGCCTAGTGTCCCGGGTCATGCTTTCAGCTGTAACCGCCAAACGGGCCCTTTGGCTCCGTCCCTGGCTGGCTGATCCAGCATCTAAACAGGTGTGGTGCCGTATCCCCTTCGAGGGTTCTTCCCTTTTTGGGAATAAATTGGATAATGCCATAACCCGGGCCACTGGTGGTAAGTCGGGGTTTCTTCCCCAGGATAGACGTTTAAAAAGCCAGAGGAGATTTTTTCCTAAAAAGCAGTATCAAGAGCAGGCCAGGGAGGCCCGTAGCTATAAACCGGGTCGGGAATATTCCAGATCATGGAAATCAAGGCAGTCATCCTTCAAGAAATCCGCCAAGAGCAGTGCGTCAGGAGTGAGGGAACCAACCAAATCTTTTTGAGATTGGGCCCGCTCAGATAGGCCAGGTGCTGACGGATCGATGGTGGTTCAACAAAGCTTACGCCTTTCCTCCAACTCCTATTATTCTACAGTTCCTGCGGAGACTCAAAACAGAAGCAGTAGAGGTGATAGCTGTAATACCTTATTGGCCCAACAGGCCATGGTTTCCGCTTCTAATGCTCCTCAGTGTCAGAGATCCGATTCCCTTACCTCTCAGACCCGATCTTCTATCCCAGGGCTCGAAGCTCCATCCCTGTCCGGCCCATCTATGTCTGAGGGTCTGGTTTTTGAGAGGGGAAGGTTAGAGGCTCTGGGTTGCCCAAAGGAGGCCATTCCTACTCTCATGAGTGCAAGGAGGAAAAGTACCAACCAGGTGTATGAGAGGATTTGGTCTAGATTCACAAGTCACTTGTCTTCCAGGTCTTGCTCCAGTGGTAATTTGACGGTTCAGGATGTTCTCGGTTTCTTACAGTCCGGACTAGACATTCCCCTATCTGTCAGCGCTCTTCGTGTGCAAGTCTCGGCAATATCGGCCTTTTCTGGAGTATCCTGGGCTAAACATCCCTTGGTTCAGCAATTTTTTTAAAGGAGCGATTAGACTTAGACCACAGAGGAAACCTAGGTTCCCCAAGTGGGATTTACCGCTAGTTCTCGACTTCTTCTCTCATCTGGACAGAACACTTTCAGTCAAAGAATTGTCCCTAATGACATCTTTTTTGGTGGCCATATCCTCAGCAAAAAGAGTCTCTGAGATTCAGTCTTTAGGTTCAAAGGAACCTTTCCTCACATTCTTCCCTGACAGAGTGGTCCTAGTGCCAATGCTGGGTTCGAACCCAAAGGTTACCTCAGTCTTTCACGAAAATCAGGACATTACCCTTCCTACCTTTCATTCGGCTGGGAGTCAGGATCTTCATCCTCTCGACATGGGAGTTATCTTGAAACGATACCTGGAGGCGACAGCTTCTTTCCGGCAATCAGATAATCTTTTTGTTCTTTTTCATGGTAAAAGCAAAGGCCTTAGGGCTTCGGTCAGATCCATCTCCACGTGGGTGGTTCAGGCGATCCAGTGGGCTTATAATGAGAAGGGCTTGGCTCCTCCTGAGGCGGTTACGGCACATTCCACGAGAAGTCTCTCTACTTCTTGGGCAGCTTCACGTCATGTGGCTCCTGAAGTTATCTGCAAGGCTGCCTCTTGGTCATCCATTCATGGCTCACTATTGTGTTGAACCTGCCAGTTTATCTTCTGTTGATTTTGGCTTAAAGGTGCTGTCGGTGGACAGTGTTAAATAAATTTTTGTTCAGCATTTTTTGCCCACCCGAGTGTGTTTGGCGAGTTATTTCCCACACGTTGCTGCCATGGAGTCTGTCAGGAAAACGGAAAATTCCTATCAAAATACTTACCGTAATTTTCCTTTCCTGATGGACTCCATGGCAGCAGGAGTTCCCTCCCAAAATGGCTGGAGTAGGCTAGTTATCGAACACGGCCATGGGCAGGGAGCAAAGATTTATGGGAGTAGTGTCCTACAGGGTAGTGGAGGCGGGACTTAACCCACACGTTGCTGCCATGGAGTCCATCAGGAAAGGAAAATTACGGTAAGTATTTTGATAGGAATTTTCCGTTTTTTTTCCAAATTTCCGCTTTTTTGCACTTATATCGCAAAAAAAAAAAAAAAACGGAGTCGTGAATAAATACCACCAAAATAAATCTCTATTTGTGCGAACAAAATGCTAAAAATTTAATTTGGGTACAGTGTAGCATGACCGCGCAATTGTCACTGAAAGCGCTAGAGCGATGAAAGCTGAAAATTGGGCTGGGAAGGAAGGGGGCGAAAGTGCCCTGTATTGTAGTGGTTAAAATCACTTGCGCTGGAATCTTTTTTTTTATTTTTAATAAAGGAATTTTTCAAAAGTGTGTTTGTCTTATTTAACCATTTTTACACTTTCTTTGTGAAATGGTAGGGGTATTTTTGTACCCCCTTACCATTTCAAACAGGGGGGGCGGGATCTGGGGGTCCCCTTGTTAAAGGGGGCTTCCAGATTCTGATAAGCCCCCCGCCCGCAGACACTCACAACCACCGGCCAGGGTTACATAGTTACATAGTTAGTCAGGTTGAAAAAAGACACAAGTCCATCCAGTTCAACCTTAAAAACAAATAAATAAAATAAAAAATAATCGTACAATCCAGATACCCAATTTTATGCCCACAATTGATCCAGAGGAAGGCGAAAAAAAAACCCAGCAGAGCATGCTCCAATTTGCTACAGCAGGGGAAAAAAATTCCTTCCTGATCCCCCAATAGGCGATCGGATTTTCCCTGGATCAACTTTACCTATGTTAGTACCTAGTTATATTATGTACCATCAGGAAAGTATCCAAGCCTTTCTTAAAGCAATCTACTGAACTGGCCAGAACCACCTCTGGCGGGAGTCTATTCCACATTTTCACAGCTCTAACTGTGAAGAAACCTTTCCGTACTTGAAGATGAAATCTCTTTTCCTCTAGACGTAAAGAGTGCCCCCGTGTCCTCTGGGTTGACCGTACAGAGAACAACTCAACACCAAGTTCACTATATGGACCCCTAATGTATTTGAACATGTTGATCATATCCCCCCTTAATCTCCTCTTCTCAAGAGTGAATAAATTTAGTTCCTCTAATCTCTCCTCATAGCTGAGTTTCTCCATGCCTCTTATCAGTTTGGTTGCCCTTCTCTGCACTTTCTCCAGTTCCCCGATATCCTTTTTGAGAACTGGTGCCCAAAACTGAACGGCATATTCCAGGTGAGGTCTTACTAATGATTTGAACAGGGGCAAAATTATATCTCTTTCTCTGGAGTCCATACCTCTCTTAATACAAGAAAGGACTTCGCTCGCTTTGCAAACAGCAGCTTGGCATTGCATGTTGTTATTGAGCTTATGGTCTACCAAAACCCCCAGATCCTTCTCCACTATGGATTCCCCCAGTTGTACTCCCCCTAGCATGTATGATGCATGCATATTCTTAGGCCCCAAGTGCATAACTTTACATTTATCAACATTAAACCTCATCTGCCACATAGTCGCCCAATTAGACAGTGTATTGAGGTCGGCTTGTAAATTGGAGACATCCTGTAAAGACGTTATTCCACTGCATATCTTGGTGTCATCTGCAAAGACAGAAATATTACTTTTGATCCCAGACCCAATATCATTTATAAAGATGTTAAAAAGTAAGGGTCCCAACACTGAACCTTGGGGTACACCACTGATAACCTTAGACCATTCAGAGTAAGAGTCATTAACCACTACTCTCTGAATTCTGTCTTCTAGCCAATTTTCTATCCATTTACAAACTGATATTTCCAAACCAGTAGACTTTACCTTACACATGAGCCGTGTGTGGGGAACTGTATCGAATGCTTTTGCAAAATCCAAGTATACCACGTCCACCGCCACCCCTCTGTCCAAGGTTTTACTTACCTCCTCATAAAAAGAAATCAGATTTGTCTGACAACTTCTGTCTTTCATGAATCCATGTTGTCTGTTGCTTAAAGTGTTTTTGTTCAGCAAGAACTCGTCGATGTGGTCTTTTATTAAACGCTCCAGTATCTTCCCAGCTATAGAAGTTAAGCTAACAGGTCTATAGTTACTTGGTAAAGACTTTGATCCCTTTTTAAATATAGGCACCACGTTCGCCCTGCGCCAATCCAGTGGGACTATTCCCGTCATTAATGAGTCCCTAAAAATTAGATACAATTCCTCTGAAATTACAGAGCTCAATTCTTTTAGGATCCGTGGGTGGATGCCATCAGGGCCAGGTGCTTTATCCACCTTTATTCTATCTAAGTATTTCTGGACCATATCACTTTTGAGCCATTGTGGATCATTTGGGGCTATGTCACTATCACCCCCATTATGGACATGCGCTCCCCCATGCTCTTTTGTGTACACAGAGCTGAAGAAAGTGTTTAATAAATTAGCCTTCTCTTTGTCCCTAGTCACCAACTCTAGATTGTTTTGTAAAGGGCCTACATGTTCCGACTTGACCTTTTTACTATTAATATATTTGAAGAATTTTTTGGGGTTTGTCCCACTATCTTTTGCAATCTGTCGTTCGTTTTGAATTTTTGCATCCTTGATTTCCTTTTTACATATTCTGTTAATTTCTTTGTAACATTTAAATGACACTAGTGATCCTTCATTTTTATATTTTTTAAAAGCTCTTCTCTTACAGTTTATAGCTTTTTTAACTTTGGCCGTGAGCCACATAGGTTTTGTTTTTAGCCTTTTAAACTTATTGCCCATGGGAATATACTTTGCAGTGAGGTCCCCAACAGTCTTTTTGAAGAATTCCCATTTCTGTTCTGTGCCCATTGAAGCGAATATTCTCTCCCAGTCTAAGTCCTGGAGAGTAGCCCTCATCCTCGGAAAATTAGCTCTCTTGAAGTTAAGTGTTTTTATCTTACCCGTATGTATTTCTTGTTTAGCGCTAACATCAAAGGAAATCATGTTATGATCACTGCTACCCAGGTGTTCCTTTATCTGGACATTAGTAATAAGCTCCGCATGGTTTGAGATTACCAGGTCCAACAGAGCTTCATTCCTAGTTGGGGCCTCAATAAACTGGACCATAAAATTGTCCTGTAATAGGTTTATCATTTTTTGCCCTTTAACTGTCCCAGCAGTGCCATTACTCCAGTCAATTTCTGGGTAGTTAAAATCCCCCATTATTATCACTGTCCCAGCCCTTGCAGCCCTTTCCATCTGTGCAAGGAGCTGAGTCTCCACCTCCTCATTCACATTGGGTGGTCTATAACAAACTCCAACGATTAACTTTGAACTACACCCATCTAAATGCAGTTCCACCCATAATGCTTCAGACTCATCACACTCTCCATCCACCAGGTCCTCTTTCACACTTGCTTTGAGATCACTTCTCACATAGAGACAGACCCCGCCACCTTTCCTTTTTACCCTGTCTCTCCGAAAGAGTGCATAGCCAGGAATATTAATAGCCCAGTCATGTGAGGATTGAAGCCAAGTTTCAGCAATACCGATTACATCATAGCTCTCCTCATGCACCACAGCTTCCAACTCACCTATTTTGCTTGGCAGACTTCTGGCATTGGTGAACAAACACTTTAATGCATTATTACATTTTGCTCTGGTGTTTTTCATATTATTTTTAGTAGTACAAATTGCACTATAGTTTTCAATGGCTGTTTGCAACATGGGAAATTTTTTTGTCACCTGCCATATCCCACCCCCCATCTATCCCCATTCCACCCTCCATTAATGTCTGACCCCTAACTGACCTGTCTGCCCAATGTACTTCTGGTTGTGAGGATGAGGCCCTTGTCCTCATCAACATGGGGACAAGGTGCTTTGAGGGGTCACAGACCCCCAAAGCATCCTCCCAATGTTGAGGGCATGTGGCCTGGTACGATTCAGGAGGGAGGGGGGCGCTCTCTCGTCCCCCCCTCTTTTCCTGCGGCCTGCCAGGTTGCGTGCTTGGATAAAGGGTCTGGTATGGATTTTTAGGGGGACCCCCACGTCAAATTTTTTTTATTTGATGCGGGGTTCCCCTTAATATCCATATCAGACCTGAAGGGTCTGGTATGGATATTTAGGGGGCCCCCCACGTCATTTTTTTTTAAAATTTGACACGGGGTTCCCCTTAATATCTATGTCAGACCTGAAGGGCCTGGTAATTGAATTTAGGGGAACCCCCACGCTTTTTTTTTTATCAATGAATGAATGAATTGTCGGCTATTACAGAGAACACTCATTGAGTGTTCTCTGTATTACAATATAGCCGCAAGTGATTTTAAAAGACTTTTTTTCCTGCACAAATGACACTTTGTGCAGGGACAGTTCTAAGCACCAGAAACATGCGCCCCTTCACAGGCATACTATAGATACCCCCAGCTACGAAATTTAAAGGAATATTACACTTTTATTGTTTCACTTTAATCATTATTAAAATCACTGCTCCTGAAAAAACTGCAGTTTTTAAAACTTTTTTTTGCACTGATCCATGTCCCCTGGGGCAGGACCCGGGTCCCCAAACACTTTTTAGGACAGTAACCTGCATATTACCCTTTAAAATTAGCACTTTAGATTTCTCCCATAGACTTGTATAGAGTGTTCCGGCTTTTCGAATTTGCCACGAACAGCCCAAATTGTTCACTGTTCGCTGAACAGGCGAACAGGCAATGTTCGAGTCGAACATGAGTTCGACTCGAACTCGAAACTCATCCCTAGTGGCCGCTTACTTTGTCTCAGCATCAGCATCAGCAGGTAGCCGCTGCTCCGTTCACACATAGTGTGAAAGACGCAGTGGTGGCGGAGGACTGTCTGTGTCCCGATTCCCAAATGAATGGAAGCAAGTAAACATGAATCGATGGCTGCTGGTGAGGCTGCATTTGATGGGCGCTGCATTTGATTGGTGTTTTATTACAAAGGTGGGGTATATATGGGCAGGGCAAATGGGGTGGAGTCAGGGCTGGAGCTGGGGATGTGGGGGGGGGGGGGGGGAATTAGGTTTTTCGCCTAGGGTGTCAAAAAAAAATCCTTGCACCAGCCCTGCTGAAGGTTATAGGCTCAGCAATGTCAGTTGAAGTCTGAAGCAGCCGTCCCGCTTGCTCCTGCTTGTAGCGAGTGGCGTGCGTTCCACCGCCTGATCTGCTTAAACCGTAAGTGGCCGGAAAAGGTTGTGTAACTGGGTAATGACTCAACGTACGTTTCCTCATAATGACGTCATCAGGAACCATGGAAGCAAGTCTGAAGACAGACTTCATCTGACATTGCTGAGCTTGTAACCTTCAGTGCCGAGGAAAGGCACTTTAAAAGTAAACGGCCACTTGGCCTGTTGTTTTAATATGTTTTTTTAATAAACGGAATCACACTACGGTATTACCTTTTCCACTTTTTTTCTGAATTATCATTTTGGTGGAGCTTCTCTTGGAATATCTACCTGACACCAGTAAAGACCACAGACCACTGTTATACAAAGCCCCACCTGATCTATCTTTGTAATTAAAGAGGTCATGGTGGTTTGGTAAGTAGGATACTTACCTATACTCACCAGGTGTCGTTTGTATCCAAAATTGCTTATTGGCAGTGGTGATGGTGTGAAAGATCAGATTACCTCACTTAATTCATGGTAGTTGATTTGGCACATTCTTTGCTTGTTCATTGATGCATATTTTGCACTTTTGAATTGTTTGTGTCCAGTGTTCATCTATATTTAACCACTTGCCTACTGGGTACTTAAACCCCCCTCCTGCCCAGACCAATTTTCAGCTTTCGGTGCTCTCACATTTTGAATGACAATTACTCAGTCATGTAACACTGTACCCAAGTGAATTTTTTGTCCTTTTTTTCATACAAATAGAGCTTTCTTTTGGTGGTATTTTATCACCTCTGGGTTTTTGATTTTTTGCGCTATAAATGAAAAAAGACCGAAAATTTTGAAAAAAAACAAACATTTTCTTAGTTTATGTGATAAAATTTTGCAAATTATAAATTTTTCTTCATAAATTTTGGCCACAATTTATACTGCTTTATATCTTTGGTAAAAAAAATAACCCAAATTAGTGGATATTATTTGGTCTATGTGAAAGTTATAGAGTTTACAAGTTGTGATGCGAATCCTAAAAAAATATGTATCACACCTGATGTACTGGTGTTCTATCTCATTTCTTGCGACCCGAACAAGCCAGGAAAGTACAAATACCCCCCCAAAATGACTCCTTTTTTGAAAGTAGACATTCCAAGGTATTTAGTAAGATGCATGGTGAGGTTTTTGATGTTGTCACTTTTTTCCCACAATTCTTTGCAAAATTAAGATTTTTATTTATTTTTTCACAAAATTTTCATTGTAATAGGTTATTTCTCTCACATGGCATGTGTATACCACAAATGACACCCCAAAATACATTCTGCTACTCCTCCTGAGTATTACGATACCACATGTGTGAGACTTTTACACAGCTTGGCCACATACAGAGGCCCAACATGCAAGGAACACCATCAGGTGTTCCAGGGACACATACCAAGAATTACACCCCAAAATACATTCTGCTGAGCAAAGAGTAAACAAAAGATTACCTGTGGTTTTAGTAGCGCAGTTGTCCACAGGATGATAGCACTGGTCTAGGCAACAGGCAAGGACTTGGTCAGCAAAAGTGAACACAATTTTCCAGGCAACAGGCACGTATACTGTCCATAGTCAATACAGGCAGCAGGCAGGGATACTGTCCATATACAGTCCAGGGTCAGTGCAGGCAGAGATTGGTCCTGGTAGTAGTCAGGAACATGGTCCATCCATGTGGTGTGGTCAGTTCATGCGCCAGGCAGAGGCATGATGGCATAGGTCCTACAGGCAGCAGGCAGAAGTAGAGCCTTGTTCAGGACAGAATGGGGACGGGGTAGAGACTTCTCCCACCCAAATCTCTTTGAAGCCTCCGAGTCTCCAGACCCTAATCTAGGAATGAGAAAACAAATGAAATTCTGGAGCCTCTCACATACGTGATACCCCTGTTATGAATCCTACTAGTCCACTGGCAGGGTACAATATCAATCCAAGAGGCAGTCAAGAGGCATAGCCAAACAGTCCAGGGTCAGTTCCAGATCAGGCAGAGGTATTTACAGAATCAGTAGGCAGAAGTGTGGTCGAAAAACAGTCCAGGGTCAGTTCCAGATCAGGCAGAGGCATAAACAGAATCAGTAGGCAGAAGTGTGGTCGAATAACAAGCCAGGGTCAGTTACAGAGCAAGCAGAGGCATAAGGGGTGTGAAGGTAAATGGCAGGAAGTGAGGGTTATGTTTACCATACTTCACTAATAATTCACTGAAGTATGGTAACGGCGGAAACAGTCACCTATGCAGAGGCCTGGTTGGGAAGGACATTGGGCACAATGATAAGTGGTGTCTCTTCTCAATCCTCGTTTGGTGCACACCTGCCATTTTTTCTGACGTTTTCGGCCTGTTGGTCTGGGAGGGATTTTATCAGGAAAGTGGCGTTCAGAGAGTCTGCTAATCACATCGGATCGATTGTCTTCTGGTGGGTGGATCGGGTATATAAGGGCAGTGGTGATTTCCTCCTGGTAGCCAAGGAAGTGTTTGGGTCTTTCAGTGGATTTGCGATAGATTACATAGGTGTTGTATGGCCAAATTAAAGAAATAAATTGAAACTTTTTTAAACCACTGGTATGTTCTTCTTGTGGAAAGGTAGGGTTCGAGCATCTGGTCGTTGAAGTCGACACCCCCCATGAACATGTTGTATTCATGGATACATGTTTATCCTACCTATCTTTTGTAACTCTATTAGGTTATGTTTGGGACATAACCAAAATCACTCTAATTTACATTCCTTAAAATGGGATATTTGTACTTACCATACAATCTATTTCTTGTAGTTCATTAGGGTACAAAGACTGCTGGGATTTAGTGCTGCCTACAAGAGAATTTGGGCACTGGCAAAAAAAAAAAACAGTGCCAACCCTTTATAACCCCTTCTTTCCCCAGCATGTCAAATGCCCTGTAGACACGGTCGGACATTCCGAAGACAAAATTTGTCGTTTTTTTTCTGATTAATTTTGGCCCAAACTTGTCTTGCATACACACGGTCGCACAAAGTTGTCGGAAAATCCGATCGTTCAGAACGAGGTGACGTACACCACTTACGATGGAACTATAAAGAGGCCAGTAGCCAATAGCTTTCGTCTCGTAATTTATTCTGAGCATGCATGGCACTTTGTGTTTCGGAATTGTCTACACGCGATTGGAATTTAAAAGTTCGTATTTGTTGACAGAAATTTTTTTAGATCCAGATCTCATACTTTGTGTGTCGGAAATTCAGATGGAAAAGGCCTGATGGAGCCCACACACAATTGGAATTTCCGACAACACAGTCTGATTGTACATTTTCCGTCAGAATGTCCGACCGTGTGTGCAATACATTTGTTTTGTGAAAAAGCAGTACCAGGAGAATGACGATAGACAAAGATAGGCGGGACCTGCGTTTTTCAATGAACTACAGGAAATTAATTCCTATTTTTTTTTGTTTGTTTTAGCATATATCAAGAGACATAGGAATTCATAGACTGCTGTGACATCCAAAATTGAGGGGTAGGCAACAGCAACAAAAAACTAAAAGCCCCATGAAAACCATAGAACTTGGGACTGCCTGCATCTTAAAGGGACCCTTAAAGGACCAGAAGCTGACATGAGAAGATGCTTGAACATCTACCTCTGGAACAGGACTGCAAGTGCCTAAATCTGACCCTTGATGGTACCTAAGACAATGCTGATCTAGGCCCATTTGCAAAAAATGTCCTGGGGTGAAAGTCTGTAGCCTCATGATAAGCTAAGTAAAGCCCCGTACACACGAGCGGACTTAAGTCCGAAGGAGTTTCCGCCGGAGTTCCGCCGGAGTTCCGACAGAGATCCGACAGAGTTCCGTGGAAACGAACTTGCCTACACACGATCCCACTAAAGTCCGCCCGTCTGGTACGCGGTGACGTACACCAGGTCCGACAAGACTATAAAACGGAAGTTCAATACCAAGTGCGCCACCCTTTGGGCTCCTTCTGCTAATTTCGTGTTTATCTCGTGTTAGTAGAAGTTTGGTGAGAGACGATTCGCGTTTTTCAGACTCGTATTTTTCAGAACGTTTTTCACTGCTTTTCAGTTTGTGCTTGTGAGGTTTGTATCTGTTTTTTAGTGTGTGTAGTCAGTTCGTCTCTGTATTTTGCAGTGCGATCTACTGCGCTCGCTGACTTTTAGCTCGCTCTTCACAGGCCTTGCTGTTCTTCAGTGACTTCTGTTAAGTTCGTTCTGACAAGCCGACCGTTTTGAAGCCATGTTGCGTGTACGTACTCGTCGTCGAGTTCGTGCTTTGCTTGTGCTTGGTGTTGTAGTTCATTCTTCAACCCAAGAACAGTCCGTGGACGGGGTGTTGAGGAGTTCATGGACGAAGAATTGGTTGCTCCAGCGTGACCAGTTCTCGCACATGCCTTTGCTTCGTGAGATCCGGGAGAATAATCCTGATGATTTCAGGAATTATCTCCGGATGACGGACCCCGTTTTTCACCGTCTGCTGGCTTTGCTGACCCCTTATATCCAGGGCTGGACTGGGACAGAAATTTGGCCCTGGACTTCATTCAGACTGGCCCACTTTAATTTTGCAAACACGTACAAAAACAGTATGTAAACTATACACAATTGCGTAAAAAAATAAGATAAAATTATTCATCAGTTATCGTGGCCAGTGCCATTAAATTATTTATCAGTTACCGTGGCCAGTGCCATTAAATTATTTATCAGTTACCGTGACCAATGCCAATAAACTATTCATCAGTTACCGTGGCCATTGCCATTAAATTATTCATCAGTTACTGTGGCCAGTGCCATTAAATTATTCATCAGTTACCGTGACCAGTGCCAATAAATTATTCATCAGTTACCGTGGCCAGTGCCATTAAATTATTCATCAGTTACCGTGGCCAGTGCCAATAAATTATTCATCAGTTACCGTGGCCAGTGCCATTAAATTATTCATCAGTTACCGTGACCAGTGCCATTAAATTATTCATCAGTTACCGTGACCAGTGCCATTAAATTATTCATCGGTTACCATGGCCAGTGCCATTAAATTATTCATCAGTTACCGTGACCAGTGCCATTAAATTATTCATCAGTTACCGTGACCAGTGCCATTAAATTATTCATCGGTTACCATGGCCAGTGCCATTAAATTATTCATCAGTTACCGTGACCAGTGCCATTAAATTATTCATCAGTTACCATGACCAGTGCCATTAAACTATTCATCAGTTACCGTGACCAGTGCCATTAAATTATTCATCAGTTACCGTGACCAGTGCCATTAAACTATTCATCAGTTACCGTGACCAGTGCCAATAAATTATTCATCAGTTACCGTGGCCAGTGCCAATAAATTATTCATCAGTTACCATGGCCAGTGGCAGTACATTTACCCCTCCCCCCTCCCCCCACCATGCTGTATATTACAGAAATCACAGACACTAACATTAACAGTCAGACTCTCAATTTATTATTAATCATGCTGCCATGCAGCCTGCATCCCATATAGCATCCGATTAGCTTATTATTTAGTGCTTACTTGAATTACACTGATCGACTTTTCTTTGTCCCCTGACCCTGTCTGTGCTGCTGTCTGGGTGAGTGGACTTGCTGCAAGGAATTTTCAGGTTCCTCCTCGGCAGCGCTGGCTCCTCTTGGTTGCAGTCACAAGCAGCTAAGCTTGGGCAGCAGCTTACTATGCTCCGGCTCCTCCCACGTCCCCGGGCTGCCTCCGCCCTCCGGCCGTGAGTGACGTCATGGCGCCGGGACAAGGAGGCAGCCTGTAATGTTATGGGAGTAAATGGCAGCGTCACGAGGGGGTGGTGCTTGTGTGCCGAGTGCAGGAGCTGAGCTGCCGCCGCCGCCGCCGCCAGCCTTATTGTAACACAGGACAGACATGGAGAGTCCAGGGAGAGTGTAGTGATTCAAACACATACCACACTGTCTGACAACCGGCCCACTGAGCCAATCAGCCCACCGGGAAACTCCCGGTAGTCCCGATGGCCAGTACAGGCCTGCTTATATCAGCAGGCAGGATACCTGCATGCGGCAAGCCATCGCTCCGGAGCAGAGGCTCATCGCCACGTTGCGCTACTTGGCGACAGGGAGAAGCCTTCAGGACCTGAAGTTCTCGACAGGCATCTCCCCCCAGGCTCTGGGGATCATTATTTCAGAGACCTGTTCTGCCATCATACAGGTCCTGCAGGAGGACTATATTAGGGTAAGATTTATCATTTAACATCACATTTTATTGTCTTTAATGTTTGCTAATGCCTTGTATTTCTTTCCTCAATCTCTAATTACCATGATTGCAATATGCTGTGAATGTCCCCTTTGTCCTCATGCATGCTGTAATCTTTTAATGCTCCTTTTTTGTCTTTCATGCATATTTGCCTTCATTAAACCTCACCAACATGCTATGGTAGGCCCATATCCACCTAGTCTAGTCACTTAAAATGTCTTTTGTCAGCTCCATTGTATTGCTTTATCCTAAAACCAAACATTTAAAGATTATTCCAAATGGTCTGTGTCCCCTTAACTGAATCCCCCCCCCCCCCCTTAATAGTATCCCAAATGGTCTGTGTGTCCTTTAACTGGATCCCCCCCCCCCCCACTTAATATAATTCCAACTAGTCTGTGTGTCCTTAAATTAATGTTGAATTATATATTGTATTTTTAACCCACTTCAACCCTGGAATGATTTTCCCCCTTCCTGACCTTCAGCACTTTTTTGGGTGATTTGGCAGTGCGTTGTTTGAATTGACAATTGTGCGTCCTTGTAACATGGCTCCTCCTAGTAAATTATCTTCATTTTATTAGCACAAATAGATGTTTTATTTGGTTGTCTTTGATCACCTCTGCTTTTTAATTCTTGGTGATTAACCACCAACAAAACCAAAATGCATTTTTCAAAATATGCATTATTTTTCACTTTTCGCTCTAAGAAATATAGGCCCAAAAATATATCACCCTGATTTTTTTGGACATCATTTTATGCTGATACGTATTCTTAGTAAACAAATTTGTTCAAATGAATCGCAATAAGCGTTTATTGATTGTTTTGTGCAAAAGTTCTATCGTTTCGTAAATATGGTCTATTTTGCTGGCATTTGTAAAATCTTGCCATTTTTGAAAATAGTAATGGCGGTGCTAACCGTTTTTTTGTTTTTTCTTGTGACTGCCACATTATGGCGGACACATTGGCCAATTTCCATACATTTTTGGGACCATTGTCATTAATACAGTGATCAATGCTGTAAAAAATTGTATTGATTACTGTAAAAATGTCACATGCAGTGAAGGTGTTATTAAGCACAAGGGGGCCGAGGAATGGTTTAAAGTGTGTTCTGGGTGAGTGTTTATTAACTGTCTGGGGGATGGGCTAGCAGTGACCTGACTCTGATCACTGCTCCCGATGACAGGGAGCAGACGATCGGTGTCCTGTGACTAGGCAGAAGCGGGAAATAAAGTTTGTGTTGTAATGTACAATGTTTAATGTGCAAAAGTACTTATTTTTGTTTTTTCTGCTTTGCCTCCCCAGTTTCCTTCATCGCCACAGGAATGGCAGACTGTGGCATCCCATTTTGCCACCCGTTGGGACTTTCCGAACTGCGGTGGTGCGATAGATGGGAAGCACGTCCACATTGTGCCACCACCCCATTCGGGGTCATACTTTTATAACTACAAGGGGTTTCACAGTATTGTGTTAATGGCGGTGGTGTCGGCACAGTATGAATTTCTGTATGTGGACGTGGGGAAGAATGGCCGTATGTCTGATGGAGGAGTCTTCGCCCAGACGGAGTTCTACCGCCGTCTACAGACAGGTAGACTGGGATTGCCACCTGATTCCGAGAATGTTGAAGAACTCCCCTTCGTCTTCATAGCTGATGAAGCTTTCGCTCTGGACGACCACGTCATGAGGCCATTCCCCCAAAGAACCCTCACCCCGGAGAGGAGGGTTTTCAACTACCGGCTGGCCAGAGCGAGAAGAGTTGTGGAAAATGCGTTTGGAATAATGGCCAGCCGGTTCCGTGTTTTTCTGACTCCTATTAACCTAGCCAAATACAAACTGAACCATGTAGTACTTACGTGCTGCCTTTTGCACAACTTTTTAAAGAAAAACTCTACAAATTATTTGTCAACAATAGTGCCTGAGGCTGGACTTGTTCCTGAATCTCTGACAGGCCTGGATACTGGCCGTACTGGCTTGGCCCCCCAAAGTGCCCGTGAAGTTCGTCAAAGATATGTCACTTATTTTAACGGTAGGGGGGCCATTGCAATGCCACAGAATCTTTAATTTTTAAAACCAGTAAAATAATAAAAGAACATCAAATCTGAATTTTGTTTTCTTGTTTGCTTTTGGTTTGTGCTGTCTCCTATGTTATCCTAGTGCACTTGTAGTGCCAAGTGTATTTTCATTAATTAAATAAGGCCCATTGTCACTGGATACACAAAATTACTTTTCACAAACTGGTATTGAGCATTGAAAGAATACGCCACACATTGTTGATTGTTCAAAATTTTAATTTGGCCACATTCACATGTGCCATTGAATATTTATATATATTTTTTTGGGGGTTAATTTAACTTTCTTTGAAAAACATTTTTTCTTTTCCTTTTTTTTAGAATTTTTAAAAAACTTTTTTTTTTTTGTTTTCTTTTTCTTAAAAAAATATGAAAAATGTAACAACAATCAGCCACAATATTGATAATTTAGGAAGTAACAATCTTTTAAGTAAAACAAGGGAAATGAAGAACATGATCGATATTATGGAGAAACGGATTATATTCTCCCCAAAATATCGATCATGTTCTTCATTTCCTGCTGCATATTGTCAATCAGATTCTTGATGAGATCCAGGCTAGTTCGCATGGCATCTATTTCCCCATTCCAGCCCATTATCTGGCCAATCAGCCTTTGTGCGCTGTCACTGGAAAACGGGGCCCTTTCCACAACCAGAACATCACCTACAATAGATGGTAAAAATTGGGTCAAAAAATATGCAGTTATACATGGATTTCAACAAGCTGGGGTGTCAGACACTCACCTGGTGGGGTGCCCATCTCCCCTACTTCCTCCACCTCTCCTTCCTCAACCTCTCCTTCCTCGACATCCTCGGGGGGGGGGGCACTGGTGCTTGGAAATGTGTCGCTTTCCACAACCAGAACATCACCTAAAATAGATGTAAAAACATGTGTTTTGAAATATGCAGGTATACATCGATTACCTGAAGCTGTGGTGTCAGACACTCACCTGGTGGGGTGCCCATCTCCTCTCCTTCCTCCACCTCTCCTTCCTCCACATGCACATCCACGGGGGGGATGGGGCTAACCTCACATTCATGCTGGCAAGGGTGGCGGTCCCTGGGATCCTGCTTTGTGAGTCTTTTCTCCCCTATGAGAAATTAACAAACAAAAAGGTATACTTTAGCACACAGATATTTAAGGCCAGAACTAGGAAGATGAAACCTTGATTAGAAGTGTTGTACAATTGTCGGTTTATGAAGAGATGCAAAATGTGAAGACATGATAAATCAATTCACTTTGCCAAAAACTACAATAATTTGCTTTTTGGGCCAAGTTTCACACCTGCCCAACCCCCCCCAAGTATACCAAGGAACCCCGTGTGGTTTACCCTAATAAATGTTCTCTGGTGTCCCACACTTTTGCTCATGAGTGCAGATGTGTTTTTACCCAGCTGCCAAGTGTCCTCTCCTTCAATTACACTGAATGTTCTTTTCTAGTCATTGTATTTTGAAACACATCTAAACCACAATGTCCTAATCTTTTTTTGGTTCCTAAAAATTACACAGCAAAAAAATGAGGATTAAACCCTGTATCATAAACGAGGTTTGCCACGAACAACTTACGAGGGTTTGTTAATAACGATACGATTATTACTGTATCCAACATGAAAGCAGCCATTTTTTACATTGTACAAAGGTAAAGCATATGGATCAGTATGCAATAATTATAAAATAGGAACACACGACAAGTACTTACTTTTTTTAAGAACTTTCTTGATCTTTCTGTACTGATCCGGCTCCCTCAATTTAAGGTCGAACCACTGTTTCCTCAATTGGTCTTTTGACCGTCGTACCCCAAAACGATTGTGCAGGGTCTTAACTACTTTGGCCATGATTCTGGCCTTGCGCAAGTTCGGATGGGTGTATGGTCCATGCTTGCCATCATAATCCTTACTTCGCAAGATTGCCACCATCTCCACCATCTCTTCAAATGCCATATTTGAGGCCTTAAATCTCCTCTTTCCGGATTGGGACGTTTGTGGCTCCGGGGATTCGTGACTACTGGAGTCGTTAATATCAAGCACCTGTTGTGTTTCCGCCATGTTTCTCCTACTGCGCACCGTAGAGAAAAGGGGGCGGGAAATATTCTTGGAAAAGAACGTCATGGGCGGACAACGCAGGCGTGGGTCTACGCGTACGCACTGGATATTACGCCAAAATGCACATGTCGTACGTACGTTATGTGCGCAGAAAAGGGCGGGAAAACAAGAACTTGACTAAAAGAACGTCATGGGCGGGCAACGCAGGCGTAGTTCTACGCGTACGCACTGGATATTACGACAAAATGCACATGTCGTATGTTCTTTCGTACGTTATGTGCGCAGAAAGGGGCGGGAAAACAAAAACTTGACCAAAAGAACGTCATGGGCGGGCAACGCAGGCGTAGTTCTACGCGTACGCACTGGATATTACGACAAAATGCACATGTCGTATGTTCTTTCGTACGTTATGTGCGCAGAAAGGGGCGGGAAAACAAAAACTTGACAAAAGAACGTCATGGGCGGGCAACGCAGGCGTAGTTCTACGCGTACGCACTGTATATAATGACAAAATGCACATGTCGTATGTTCTTTTGAGAAAATAGGAACGGAAGTTGGGAGCAAGCAAAACGAAGGTAAGTTTAAACAAATTCCCCAAATAAGTGGCATATCCTGCTTAGAGATTGGGGTCTATATTGGGCTAAGATTAGGAGAGTCTGAGCTAACATTATTGTTTTTGGCTTGTGTATTGTCTTTCAGAAAAATGAATCAGAAATTTAAGGATCCTGAATTTTTTAGTCTATTTATAGACAAATACAAAGAGCTGACAAATCTGTGGCATGCCAAGCACATTGATTATTATAATAAACCAGTAAGGAGGGCAACACTGGAGAAATTTCTGACATTTGTGCAGACTTGGATCCCAGAGGCAGACGTGGACTTTGTGGAAAAGAAAATTCAAATATTGCGAAATATGTACCGAAAGGAGAATAAGAAAATCCAGAAAGCCAAAACATCAGGAGCAGCACCAGGTGCTGTGTATGTACCCAGGCTGTGGTACTTTGACAAACTACGGTTTATTGGCGACCAGAGTAAAGCCAGGGAGTCGCTTTCAACTCTTCCCTCCACCCTTCCCTGCAGCATTCCCTCCACCTCAGCAGAGGCTGATGAGCAAGCTGAGCCTTCCATCCTGGAAGAAGCGGATGCACCCAGCTGGAGCCAGGTATTTTGTTACAATAAATAGTGATATTCATAATATTAATGATGTTAACTAGATGTTATAATTTAAACGCTATTATTGATGTTAAAAAAAACAAAAAATGTTGACATATCAATTTACAGTAGTAGCCACAAATGTTTGTCACCAGCAGAAACAAGAAATAGTGGTGTCATAATGATACTCTTTTATATGTATTAACAGAATTTTGAAGTCAGGAGCTGAAAAATGTTTATGATTGATGAACAAAAAACTAAAACAATGTCCCTTTTTTATACACAGGATGAGCTCTGCCAGGAGGAAGGTGTGGAAAGTGGCAGGCAGGAGGAGGCTGGGCCCACTGTCAGCCAGGAGGTGGCCGGGCCCACTGTCAGCCAGGAGGTGGCCGGGCCCAGTAGAAGACTGACACAATCACAGGTGCCTCCCCTCCGTCTTCCAGCAAAAAGGCCAAAGAAAATGACAGTAACACAGGAGGAATCCCTGCGCCTCATTCGAGAGGCTACTAATGTGTTAAAGAGCCCCCCCGAAGCTGAAGAGGCCTATGGCTGCTACATCGCCAGCCGTCTGCAGCAATTGGAGATGGGCCAACGCCTCCAGTGTGAGAGACTAATTTTCTTGGCCTTGCAGAAGGGGCTGAGTGGCGAATTAACTGCCACCAGCGATATTGTGGAGCAAGTTCCTCCTGTTCCTCCTCCTCCTCCTCCTCCTGCCACAAGTACACCACCGGAGACACAGCCTCCCAGGAAGGCTACAGGGAAGTCTGCAGGGAAGGGTGCAGTGAAGGGTGGAGCGAAGAGAAGAAGGTGCTGACCTGGCTTCACTCTGGTCTGACCAAAGACGCAGCCTGTTGTACCACAGCCTGGGGACATATATACCATCTGCTGCTGCTCTTGATGTCTGGGATTCTGGGACCATATTGTATTTCTGAATATTTGAATTTTCTTTTCCACAGAGTTTAATGTTTGCCCTGGGGCCAAAAGGCTACACAAATGTCACAAGTTTCTCCAGTGTTGCCTTCATTTTTTTTTGTTGAACCAGAATAAATGGATATTTTTTTTTGAAAATATAATTGCCTATGTGTTTTTTGGTCAAATACATTTCTAAAAGACAATGTGAAATTAACAAGGGACACTAACCTCCTTGAGGTTACAAAAAAAATAAAAATGTTATTGTGGTAACTTGTCACCAGAATAAAAATAAAAAGGTTATTGTGGTAATGAAAAACACAAAAAAATAAATAAAGGTTTTTGGTGTTAACTTGACAGAATAATTAAATATGGAGATCCCAAGAAAAAAATTGGTAAAGAATTATACGATAAATATGGAGGAAAAAATGAAAAAAAAAAAATACCAAAAAAAAAATCAAGGTTTTTGGGGTTAACTTGACAGAATAATTAAATATGGAGATCACAAGAAAAAAACTGGTAAAGAATTATACGAAAAATATGGAGGAAAAAATAAAAAAAAAAATACCAAAAAAATACCAAAAAAAAAAAAAAACATTATTAATGAGATGGGGCTTTAAAATAAAAACAAGATCATTCATGAGATGAGGAGAAATGGTGTTTTCTGAATGGTGTTTTGTGAGAACTCTGTGAGTGAATATGAGCAGCAAAGCAACTTCGTTCTTCTAGCATTATAAATAAAGACTTCGTTCTTCTAGCATTATAAAGAAGATGCGCTACATTTAAACGAGCACAGAATTTGCAGCATGACGAATGTGCTACTTCCAATACGAACTGGAGTTTTACAAGACCGAGCACTTCCGTCTCGTACTTGCTTCAGAGCATGCGTCGTTTTAGGTCTGTCGGAACAGCATACAGACGAGCGGACTTCTACATCGGAACTGGGTCCGACGGAGTTCCGTCGGAAAAATTTGAAGCATGTTCCATTTTCTAAAGTCCGTTAGACTTTTGAGAATCAAAAGTCCGTTGCAGCCCACACACGATCGAGTAGTCTGGCGGACTCAGTCCGTCGGACTTTGGATGTTGAAAAGTCCGCTCTTGTGTACGGGGCTTAAGCCTTCCATGTGTAATGGCAGACCCTGTGGAAAGTAGTCTTCCTAGCTTTTATCATTATGGGGAATCACTGATTCACTGAGGCCCTATCCTTCAGGACCTAGGCTTCAACAAATGTGCTGTTAAAGCCAACACCCATGAAGCAGAATGGTAAACCAATTCCCTGGGGCAGAGCCAACAGAGTGTCTGTCAGAAGTCTGATCAGGTCAGAGCACTACATCCGCCTGAACCAGTATGGAGCTATGAGGATCACCAAAATGCCCTCCATCTCAATACTGTGAAGCATGCAAACAATAGAACTTTGAGGGAGGAAAGATTAGTAGAGCGGTTCGTACTGATCCCACAGAACCACCAGAGCATCCATTGCTTCTGCAAGAGGATTACCTGGGATGTAAACATCAGACAAGTCTGGAACATGATGCTTTGCCCAGGACAGGAATCTGTCTACCTCTTCTTCTGTGACAAGACTTTTGGTTCTTCATTAATGGTTGATAAATGCCCACTTTGTGACATTTTATGGCTGAATCTTGATCAGACAAGCTTTCAGTTGGGGTGTCCAGCACTGCAGAATGGTAAAACAGACAATTTGGATGAGCCCTCAGAGCGTCCGGCAGAAGTCTTATGCCCCGTACACACGATCGGATTTTCCGACAACAAATGTTGGATGTGTGCTTGTTGGCTGAAAGTCCGACTGTGTGTATGCTCCATCAAACATTTGTTGTTGGACTTTCCACCAACCAATGCTGGCTAGCAGGTTCCCATATTTTCCACCAACAAAAATTTGTTGTTGGAGTTTCCGATCGTGTGTACACAAGTCCGACGCACAAAATTTCACACATGCTCAGAATCAAGCAGAAGGAGCTATTGAACTTCCTTTTTCTCGGCTCATCGTAAGTCTTGTACGTCACCATGTTTCCACGTTCGTAATTGTTGGCCATTTGTGTGACCGTGTGTGTGCAAGACAAGTTGGAGACAACAACCTTTGAACAAAATTCCACGGTTTTGTTGTCGGAAAGTGTGATTGTGTGTACGGGGCATTAGGGTCGGTGTAAAACATGTGCCTAGACCAGCCCAGATCTCCAAGGATGAATGCCATCATCTTGATCCTGTGGAGTTGACCTGAAAGTAGTTTCACAGGCTGAAAGGCATACTGCAGGTCAGATTGGAAGACCCCACAGAACCACCAGAGCATCCATTGCTTCTGACAACTCAATTATCTGAAGGTCCAGGATGTTAATCGGGAGACATGATTCCTCTGACATCCAAGTCCTTTAAACCAACAGGGTCTCCTCCCCAGCCAAACAGGCTGGCATCTCTTGTGAGGATCTTCCATGAAACCAGAAGAAAGAACTTTCCCAGCTTCGGAACAGGATTCCTGAGCCACCAAGCCAGGGACTGCACTGAATTGTCCCACAATGACAGGATGTTGTGTTGAACAGAACTCGGGTACGATTATACCAATGGACTCCCTCAAAAGAGGCTACCATCGGCCAAAGAACTTTCCAAAAACAAAGAGTTGTATTACTCCTTGACTAAGGAGTCTGAGTCAGGAAATTAAGAGTTTGAAGCTGCCCCTGAAGCAGAAAAACTCTAGCTTGAGCCATGACTAGCATGAGATACCCAGATACTCAAAATGGTGAGTTAGTTCCAAAATAGACTTCTGAAGGTTCGGGATCCAACCAAATATTTGCAAAATCTGGATGATTTAAGGTATGTTGGTTGCCAGAACCCATGCTGAATGCTCCTTCAACAAAAGATTATCCAGATATGGGGATGCCCTTGGAGTAGAGCAAAGCTAGTACAGGGGCCTGGTTCTTAGACTGTGTGCTGGGGCACATTTTCGGGTGTGCTGCAGGTAGCCTGGGAGTCGTCACTGTAACAGTTGGTCCGAGGGCACGCCCATGGCGGCTGGTCACTGTTGCTTTATGGAAGTTGTAGTCTGCGCTCAAGTGCAGAGGAACCTACAACTCCCAGAGATGGGAGTCTTGGAGGCAAGGCATGCAAGGGAGTCAGGATGCGTGACTGGCTCGAGTTGTGGGGCTGGGCGGTGGCAGCAACTTTATCCCAAGACCAGGAGAATCACCCTCCTAGGAGGCTGTGGCGTGCAAGGACCTGCTGAGCTGCCAGGTGAGAGACCCTGACACACCCAGCTGACACCTACATCCCACCCCCCCATACACCCCATTTGCTCTGCCTCAGTGATCAGGCTGCATTTATGCACACTGGTGAGGCTGCATTTATGGGCACTGGTGAGTATGCATTAATGGGCACTACTGGTGAGGCTGCATTAATGGGCATTGGTGAGGCTGCATTTATGGTAACTGGTGAGGCTGTATTTATGGACAATGGTGACTAGATGCTGCTTTTTTTGGGCACTGGTGAGGCTGCATTTATGGGCACTGGTGAGGCTGCATTTATGGGCACTGGTGAGACTGCATTTATGGATACTAGTGAGGCTGCATTGATGGACACAGGTGAGGCTGCATTTATGGACACAGGTGAGGCTGCATTTATGGACACTGGAGAGGCTGTATTGGTGGTCACTGGTGAGTCCATTCAATATTTCAGGGCACAAATTAAGTAATTTAGGGTCTTGAAATCCAAGATCGAGTGGGGTTCCCCTTTTCTGGTTTTAGAACTGTTAACATGTTTCGCCACAGGTACTGGAGCAATGACCCCTTGCTCCAGAAGATTCACAAGAGATGTATAAAAATGTACTAATGCATTTTGTGATACTGGTAGGTTTAGGGAAATGGAATGCTGAGGAGACTATCTAGTAGTCCCTAGAAAACAGTTTCGGAAGCCAAGAATCCAAATGTTTGCAAAGATAACAGATGTCTCCCCATGCTGAAGAAGATTTATCTGGGGTCTCAGCGGACTTGGAAGCCCAAACTTTGTGGGCAACCAATGTACTAATCTTCAGTCTAGCTTTGGAGGTTGGGGGCTGGGAGCAATTAAATATTTGAATCCAAGGAGGAATGGATCCCTTTTCATGACCTTAGACTGTTCAGCTAAAGTGTCACAGCCAGGGCAGATTGAAAGGCAGGGCCTGCCAACAAGAACAAGGTTTCTTGTAAATGGGGTTCTTTAACACAGGTACATCCTCCCAGAGATTGTTAGAGCTTTGCTAAGACAGAATGCAAAGTGGGGGCATTCCTCCTTAAATATGTACAGGGATACCAGCCATTTGGTAGGAGTATAAAAACAAAATAGACGCAGCGCTAATAACAACACGTGACTGAATTACATGATTAATTAATTTGTGAATAATGAATACAATTAAATAATCAAAAAAGAAAAAAATGTGATCAAAAAAAAGAAAAAAGAAAACAAATGCAGAGTCCCATTAGAAACAGTGGTGAAAAAATATATATAAAGTGTCCACACAATAAGTGAACAATAATGATCTCCATGATCTATCTTCAAACAGCATACATTGTGTGTCCTCTTCACCACAAATAATTTAGAGATTGCCTGCTTACCAGAGGACGATGACTGCCAATAGAACAGTCTCACCTAGCATTTGGGAAATAGGTCTCCCGCAACCCTTTAGATGTTCATAGAGCCTCTGTATGGAACACTCAATACCGGGAAACAAAAGAGACTTCCATAGTTTGATACCGTAAAATCAATACGTTTTTAATAAAGATAAAGTTTGCACTCACAAATTAGTAGTCATCAAATGGCTGAAAATATATCCAAATATGTAAATCTCCAATGCGGTCTTGCCAGAAAAATCGCTTTATTTCCTCGTTCCTATATCCATCCACCGTCTTGCGGCTAGCGTGATGACGTCACAGTCAAGGCCCCACCCTACACGTACCTATTCAAGTCATGGACAGCTTCCCTTTGGTAGGAGTAACAGCTTTTCAGGGTTCCAGTCTACATAAAGGTCAACTGATAACAGCAGTTGATTTAAAGTGGTGAAAACCATGTCAATGAGAGCTAATGCGGTCTCCAAGCCAAGTAAGTAATGGCAGCATACAGCAACTCCTGAATTGTAACATTCTACATTATGTACATATGTACGTTATGTACATAAAGGACTTGCCATAAGATAAAGTCTCAGTGGCTAATAGCTCAGATGACGTAATGCCGTGGGCAGATCTGATAAGAATTCTGCTGGGAAAGGCATGGAATTACTCATAGGTGCTCAGTCAGTAATCAGGTTATGTAATTGGATTAATAAAAGGACACATCCAGTAGAGCTAGGGAAGACAATTCCAGGCTAGGGTCGCCACCTTTTCTTTAAGTCAAACCCGAACACTTTAGTGCCACGCATCAATTTTTTTTTATAGTATAAACTATACATATATTTTGCTATTAAATAACATTTCTAATCATATGAAGTTAATCACAAGAGTTCCCCTTTACATCAGAGTCCACAGAGTTCCTCTTTTACATCTGAACTCACAGAGTTCCCTTTCACTGTAAGGGGGGACTCTGCAGACTCTGATGTAAGGGAGAACTCTGGAGACTCTGTCATAAGGGATGCTCTGGGAACCCTGATTTAAGGTGGAACATTAAAAACTCTGATGTATGGAGAGGACTCTGATGTAAGGGGGAACACTGTGGCCTCTGGTGTAAAGGGGAACTCTGATGTAAGGGGTGCTCTGAGAACCCTGACTTGCCTTAGTGTATTTACTCACTCACCCCTTGGCAGTCAGCACCTCTCACCCAGATGTATCTGAGGCTGCTGAACTTCAAATTTCCAGCCCCAACTTTCCATTTCTGATCACAGCGCCGGGGATTGGGGTGTGGGCAGACACAGAAGGGTAGGAGTGTTTGGGGGGTGGGGTGGGTGTGGAAGCTGCAGGGAAGCCATAGTCAATCTAAATAATGTGTTCAGGTTTCAGGCAGTCTGAAACCCGGATGCATGATTCCAAACCCGAACTGTCCGGGTGAATCCTGGACAGGTGGCAACCCTTTTCCAGGCTGTCAACAACAGGACCTTCAACAGGTGTATTGCAGGCAGCACTGGAACAATTAGTATATCATAAACTGCATACTCATGAACTAGCTGCTGGTAGCAGATAATTAGGCAGTTGAAAGACACTTCCTCAACAATGAATAGTAGAGAAGAGAGCATGGAGTGAGTGTTGTATACTCCACCCAGTACCTGATGATAGTGGTCAGTACCCCAGCACTAACCCCTTCTATGGGAAGCTGACAGAAAACAAGCAATTCAAATGCTCTCCAAAAATTCCTGTGCTTTCACCAACACGGTTTATGGGGCTATGACATGATTTTGAACCCACAGAGAGAGCCTAACAAAGCACACACAGGTTTGTAAAGCACCACATGTCCCACCTAGTATCTAGTACCTAGACAACCATAACCCTTTTATGGCCAATTAATTGCATATAAGCATTCAAAATTGGAACTTTTGATTTTTTTCTGTTCAGCTCCCATAAACTACAATGGGGTTCACCGTTTACGCGTTTCCCCTGTTCAGGAGTTCTGCTGCAAACCGAACAGGGGGGTGTTCGGCCTATGTTTGCTAAATACCTTGGACTGTCTCTTTTCCAAAAAGGGATACATTTGGAGGTTATTTGTACTGTCCGGGTGTTTTCGGGCCTCAAGAAATTAGGCTGTCAGTACATCAGGATTAATCAATTTTTAGATATACTGTATATACCATAGCTTGTGGACTCTATAACTTTCATACAGACTAAATAATATACACTGATTTGGGTTATTTTCACCAAAGAATTGTAGCAGAATACACTTTGATGTAAATTTATGAAGAACTATTATTTATTTGCAAATTAATTAACAGAAACAAAAACAAAAAACAACAAAAAACCAAAACCAAAACACCAACATGCTTCACGGTTCAATACTTGTATTAGACACCACTGGTATCCTTGAATAAGTAGATCTCTCGTTTTAAAGTCTGCCATTTCTGCAATGCTTAAGCAGTTTGAGATCAAATTATGTAGCAAACATAACTACATCTCAATTTGATCATATTTTAGTTATTCTCATTACAGGTTTATTATTTAAGTCCTATGCATACTGGGTGCATACATGAAGCTCCAGCATTTATAGGTGAGCTGAGGGCACAGGGGCACCATCCAGCCTGTTAAACTCTATGAGAAGCTGACAGCGTATGGTGTATGCTTGCAAGAATGTAGACTGCTTGTGTTCCTAGGATTTGTCCCTGGGCACATACTGCCCTAAATGTAAATACAGCTAGGTGAACTGTTCATTCCGGTCCAGCTAGAGCAGCTGTCTGACTCTCATAGAGTTTGAAAGGCTGCTGGCAGCGGGACTGAATGGTGCACCTATACCCTCTGCCCACAACCAAGCATGTTTCCCTCAAAAATAAGACCTAGCGTGGTTGTCAGTGATGGCTGCAATATAAGCCCTACCCCCCAAATAAGCCCTAGTTAAAGTCCTTGTAGGTCTTATTTTCAGGGTAGGGCTTATTTTAGGGAAATGGGGTAGGGCTTATTTGGGGGGTAGGGCTTATATTGCAGCCATCACCGACAATCACGCTAGGTCTTATTTTCGGGGAAACAGGGTATGTCTTTAAAAAAGTAAAGGCTCTTTAGCAAGCAACATGAATCTCAATAATGTATGATTTATTCATTTTTCAGCTCTGCTATATTGTGAGTACATATTCAAAATTGTACTCCAGTCAAACATGAAATGTTTTATATAAACTTGATCAGGGGGCACAACCTATCTGCTTTCATCCTAGCATTCATCTTGTCAAGCTGATAGCCTCACTCACTAACCCCCCTTCCTCACTTGAGCTTTTTTCAGCTTGTCTCCCCATGGCTGACTGTGCTCACCATACAAAATCCCATTCTTTCGAATTGTCCCTTTTCACACTGGTATGTACAGTTGTTCTATGCTCTACGCCCCAAAAAAGTACATGAAAGCGTTTGTTACCCCAACACTTCATATTCCTGATATGTGTCTGCTGTACCATGTAATTGTATGAGAAAGTATCCTGCTCTATATTGTTTCTTTATGTGAAATCCCTAGTGTTCCTGCCAGTCCTTCTGCTTTCCTATTAAAAACTGACCACACTAAGCAGGAGAGCATACCATGGTCAGGTCTCTAGCTATGCTGGAATTCCATGTGCTCTCCTCCAATGATCAGACTTGTCCTGACATGCTACCACTGCACAGCCATTCACTGGGGAGTTCAGTGTGCTGCTGCTTCTCCCCCCCCCCCCCCAGCTCTTATGCAGCTGAGGACAGAGGGAATGTGATTATTTAGAAAAAAAAAAAAAAGGGAAAAAAAGTATTTATAATGTTTTTTATACCTATGCAAAAATGCCTGAAGGTTGAGACACATGCAGAAACACTTGTACAAATCTTGTAAAATACCTGTAAAATGCCCCACAAGAGAACATCAAAATCATTGGGAATATGCTCTGCTTATACTCTCAGGTATGAATGCAAGCTGAATTATAATGGGTATGGATACCCTGAAACCAAACCTGGAAAAATATAGGCCAAATCTTCCCATATTCTGAGCCCTTGACACATGAAGGAAGGCAGCAGATGGACTGAGCAGACTTTCGGATTGTAGTGAGTTTGTACAGTTTATTAGATAACTGACAGTTCAGCTGATGTTGGTTGTCATCTGGTGTTGCATCTTTAACATTTACAAAAGTTATATGCTATATATGCAAGAAATACAATAACATAAAAATTATTCATAAATGACTATATCAACTGGTCAGCAATGATATGTACATATTGTGGGATGGCACTTGGACATTTGTGTTTTATTTTCTCTGTTTTCATATTTTTTTATTCTGGTCATTAACCACTTGACAACTGAGCACTTAAACCCCCTTCGTGACCAGACCAATTTTCAGCTTTCGGTGCTCTCACACTTTGAATGAGGCTGCGTACACACGGGCGGACTGTTCGCCCAACTTTGTTCGTCAAACAATCCGACAAACAGTCCGCTCAAAATTTGCATGAACGGACTTGACCACACACGATGAACGAACAGTCCGCTGAAAGCGTGTGCGATGACGTGAACAGCACGTACGACGGGACGAGAAATTCGACGTCCAATACACTGCAATGCAACCTTCGCCGTGTAAATCCTTTCTGAGCATGCGCGAAACTTAGTTTGTCGAACAAGCCTACACACGAGCGGACTGTCCGCTGAAACCAAGTTTCAGCGGACTGTCTTACGGAAATTCCGAAAAACTTTGTTTGACAGACTGTCCTCTGAAACTGTCCGCTGAAGCCCACACACGAGCGGACTGTCCGCTGAAACACTGTTCAGCAGACAAAGTTGGGCGAACAGTCCGCCCGTGTGTACGCGGCCTGACAATTACTCAGTCATGTAACACAGTACCCAAATTAATTTTTTGTCCTTTTTTCCCACAAATAGAGCTTTCTTTTGGTGGTATTTGATCACTTCTGGGTTTTTAATTTTTTGCGCTATAAATGAAAAAAAGACTGATTTTTAAAAAAATAAACGCATTTTTCTTTGTTTCTGTGATAAAATTTTGCACATTTTTTATTTATTTTTTTCATGAATTTTGGCCACAATTTATATGGCTACATATCTTTGGTAAAAATAACCCAAATTAGTGGATATTATTTGGTCTTTGTGAAAGTTAAGCCGCGTACACACGGGCGGACTGTATGGCCAACTTAGTCCGTCAGACAATCCGACGGACAGTCCGTCCTACTTTCGAATGAACGGACTTGACCACACACGGATGCACAAACAGTCCTTCGAAAGTTTGCACGATGACGTGTACAGCACGTACGACGGGACTAGAAATAGGAAGTCCAATACACAGCAATGCAACCTTTCGCCGTGTAAATCCTTTCTGAGCATGCGCCATACTTAGTCCGTCGAACTAGCCTACTCACGAGCAGATTGTCCGCTGAAACCAAAGTGCGACGGACAATATTACGGAAATTCCGAAATACTTAGTCCGCCAGACTGCACGCTGAAAAAGTCCGCTGAAGCCCACACACGAGCGGACTGTCCGCTGAAATGTGTTTCGACGGACTAAGTTGGCCAGACAGTCCGCCCGTGTGTACGCGGCTTTAGAGAGTCTACAAGCTGTGGTGCAAATCATACAAATTTGATCACATCTGATGTACTGGTGGCCTATCTCACTTCTTGATACCCGAACAAGCCAGGGAAGTACAAATACCCCCCCCCCCCCATGACCCTTTTTTTGAAAGTAGACATTCCAAGGAATTTAGTAAGAGGTGAGCTTTTTGGTGTTGTCATTTTTTTCCCACAATTCTTTGCAAAATGAAGATTTATTTTTTATTTTTTTATTTTTCACAAAATTGTCATTGTAATAGGTTATTTCTCTCACTTGGCATGTGTATACCACAGATGACACCCCAAAATAAATTCTGCTACTCCTCCTGAGTATTACGATACCACATGTGTGGGCTTTTCCACACCCTAGCCACTTAGAGAGGCCCAACATGCAGGAAGCGCCGTCACATGTTCTAGGAGCATAAATTACACATCTAACTTGTTAACTACCTATTACACTTTTGAAGGCCCTGGAGCACCAGGACAGTGACACTGACGTGGCACTGATGACAGATGGCACTGATGACATGTGACACTGATGTGGCACTAATGACAGATGCCACTAATACGTGGCACTGATGACACGTGACACTGATGACAGATGGCACTAATATGTGGCACTGATGACACGTGGCACTAATACATGGCACTGACAGATGGCACTAATACGTGGCACTGATGACAGATGGCACTAATACATGGCACTGACACGTGACACTGATGACAGATGGCACTGATACATGGCATTGATGACACGTGACACTGATAATAGATGGCACGTGACACTGACAGCTGGCACTGATGACAGATGGCACTAATATGTGGCACTGATGACACTTTACAGTGATATGGCACTGATGACAGATGGCACTATGTGGCACTGATTACACGTGGTACTGATGTGGCACTGATCACAGATGGCATTATACGTAGCACTGACAGATGTCACTTATACGTGGCACTGGGGACAGATGGCACTTACAGGTGGCATTGGGGCAAATGTCAATGACAGGTGGCACTGGGGCAAATGGAACTGGGGACAGATGGCACTGACAGGTGGCACTGGGGACAAATGGCACTGACAGGTGGCACACTGGGGACAAATGGCACTGACAGGTGGCACACTGGGGACAGATGGCACACTGGGGACATTACTTATGGCTGCTGCAGCCGCTAATCTCTCCCAGCTCACACGCTGTCTGTGTGAGGAGGGAGAGCCGGCGATGAGAGATGATCTCATTGGGCACACCGTTCGCGCTGTAAACGGCCACTGTGATTGGCCTTTTACAGCGATCTGTGACTGGCTGTGTCTGGGGGACACAGCCAGCACAGAACTTCCCCGATGCGCTCTCGCGGGAGCACGCATTGCGGAAGTAAACAGGCTTTGGTGTCCGCTCTGCAGCCATCTTTCAGCTATAGAGTGAACGCCTAGTGGTTAAAGGGATCAAGATACCTACCACTCCTTCCTCAATTCCTACAAAACACCAGACTGTGTTTATTGCTGAGTCAGAAAAGAAAGGTTTCAACTCCAGATCACTGAGATTTTCCAACAATCTAATTCAGGTAACAGTAATATACTTTTAGTATAGCTACTGTGTGTTCATATTTAAAGAGAGATTCCACTGGAATTAATTTTTTTATTAAAAGCCAGCAGCTATAAAAACTGCAGCTGCTGACTTTTAATAAATGGACACTCACCTGTCCCAGGGTCCAGTGATGTCGGCAGCCGAGGCCGATCGATCGCTCGGCTCTCGGCTGCTGCTGCCGACATTCTCGGTGAGGGAATCAGGTAGTGAAGCGTTGTGGCTTCACTTTCCAGTTCAATACTGCGCATGCGTGAGTCGCACAGCGCAATGGGAATGGTCTGCGCTGTCTCTGGGACCCGTTTGTGTCCTAGCAGACAGCGTGCCAGGACAGGAAACAGTGTAGACTCCCGTGGGAGTCTATGCCCGGAAGTGGGTGCAAATACCTGTCTTAGACAGGTATCTGCACCCCCCTCCCCCTGAAAGGTGCCAACTGTGACACCGGAGGGGGGGAGGGTTCCGATGAGTGGAAGTTCCACTTTAGAGTGGAACCTTGCTTTAAGTATTATTTGCTGTTTTATGAAACACTAACGTGGACTTTCTATTTGTATAGGCCCTGTTTACATCTGAATGTAGCAGAAGTGCGGGAAAAATTAAGCAATTTTTTACTTTGATTCTGGAACTCGCTAAAAACAGACTATGCACATCTGAGTGGCATTCATTGTTAATGGCACAACTATTCAAGCGTGCCAAAATCCACTCAAAAAAAGGCTACAGAAGATACTTTGGAGCAAATGGTAGTCCATTGAAGTGAATGGTGTTGCTCCAAAAATGCACTAAACTACTAAGAAAAAATAAAAACGCAAAAAATGCAATGCTCCCACGTCGGCGTTGCTCAGATGTGAATGGGACCAAGTTTAACTGAATTCAAAAGAGATATTTCTGTTTATATTGTTGTTGACAAACAAAATCACATGCTGGCTTTTTATAGATCCCCAAATCTTCATTGATATCTCCATATGAGGTCTTAGGGGGTAATTTGCATTTTTTTTTTACTGGCAAAGGTGTGTAAATCTTAAGGCTGTTTGAATAGAATTAAAAAAAAAATTGGGTGGTAAAATGAATGATATGAATTACTTTTAAATTGGACATTTACTAGTTCAGTGATCCTTTCTAACATTTAGTCTCATGTAATGTAACAAATGTATTTTTGTACCTAAAATAATGCCTACATCATTTACATATGAGTAGCTATTCTTCATTTCAAAAGAGAGTTAATCAATCAATCTTTCATTAAAGATAGCTGAATCAGTACTTGAGGCAACACCCTGTGACTTGAGTTTGTTCCTTTTTTTTTTTTACTTCCGTTCTTAATCAATCGGCCCTAAGGGTAAGATACATTTACCCCCTTATCTTCCAGGATTGGCTCTGCCTTCTACAGGAAATACAAATCAGACACAATTTCAAAGGCCCCTCCCTCTCTGGGCAGCACAGTGGTGTAGGGGTTAGCACCTTCACCTAGAAGCAATAGGGTCACTGGTTCAAATCCCAACCACCACATGGAGTTTGCATGTTCTCCGTGGGTTTCCTCCGGGTACTCCAGTTTCCTCCCACACTCCAAAGACATGCTGGTAGGTTAATTAGACCTTGTCTAAAAAAAAAAAAAAATTGGCCTTAATATGTGTATGTCAGTGTTGTGTTTGTAAGTGTGTCAGGACCTTACGGGGTAAAGGACCACGCAAAGCCGCAGATGGACTCTGGTGGCAAGAAAGCACCCTGAGGCGATTCAGTTTGCATAGGTAGAGCTATACAAGTCACTCACTCTCCCCTGACCCTCAGTTGTTTTGTGTTTCCAGATCTCCAGAAGTACGCACCGTTATATTTGTTTCTTTCTTTTTGGTCTGGTGACTGTGGTTAGTGGACCCCCCGATTCAGTATATTCAGAACAGTTGTGGCCATGTCTGCAGTATTTTCTGCTTCCGGCTGTCTGCAAAGGGCCCCCCTTTCTTGTAGTTACTTGCTTTTGTGAAAATCATCTGCAACTGCCACCCCCCAGCATCCTGCTCCGGTGTCGGTACACCTAAAGGGTGCTTCCTCGTGTTTTTTTAAATTTGGGTGTACCAAGATGGTGAGGAATGACACACTTCCGGTGATGTTGCCGGAACCGGCACAACACACTTCCGGTCATTAAGTCTTTTTACCTTTTTAAAAGGACCAGCTTGGTTTACCACGCTGCTGGGGATGTTCTGCTGGGTTTACAGCAAGTGGACAGCGTTCAAACACCTCAGACCGCTCTCTGGCCTGGTCCTCCTCTTTATGGATGTTGAGGACACCCCTGAGGACGGAGCACCCACTCAAACTGATCCAGCAGCTGCATCCGGGTCCTGTATAGCCTCCAAGGTTAGTACCTCTCCTTCTGTTAATTGAGAGATTATTTAACCAGGGGTGGAGGTTTAGAAAGTGTCAGTGTTTATGCCCTTCTTATGTGGCAGGGGCTGATTCTGCTTCTAACTTAAAGGAGTTAACGGTTTCCATAAAAGAAATAGTTTCTTCCTTCCAAGCCTTTAAAGCTGTTGTAAAGTTCTTTATTTTTTTTTAAATGAACAAACATGTTATAATTACCTCCACTGTGCAACTCATTTTGCACAGCGTGGCCCCCAACCTGCGCTTCTGGGGTCCCTCGGCGGCTGTCTCTGCTTCCTCTCGCAAGTACTTCTCACGTTTATGCGAGCTCCCTCGCATGGTGAGAAGCACTTGCTGGCGCGCTCCTGTGATACAGCTGGTGGCCATAGCCGCTCGCTGTATCACTCGGCCCTGCCCCCGGTGCGCCGCGTCATTGGATGTGATTGACAGCAGCGGGAGCCAATGGCTGCGCTGCTTTCAATCCATCCACTCCAGCCAATCAACGGCCAGGCTGAGCGGCGAAGAGGACGTCGGGGGCGAGCGTGGGACTTTGGAGGGGTCAGTTAAGTAAAACGGGGCTGGGGGCGCCGGCATTGTGAGATGTTTTTTCATAGAATGCATTAAGGTGAAAAAATATTTACCTTTACAACCCCTTTAATGATAGGTTAGCTGGGTTAAGTCCTTCCACTTCAGCAGTGGTGAAAGTGTCCTTTCAGTCTCTATGAGGTCTCTACCTCCTTTAGTGTTGGAGACCGTTAGTTTATGAGTGGTCTCGGAGGAGGAGGAGAACTCGGATTCTTCATCTGACTAGGAATCCGCGTCAGAGGTTGAGTAGACTATTAACACGGCCAGATACCTCTTCCCATTCGAAGATATTAAGGATCTGTTGAAAACAGTTTATACTTCTGTGGCAGCTCAAGCTGTTCAGAAGACTTAGTCGGTTCAGAATAGAATGTATAGGGGTCTTCAGGGGCGTAAGGCTAAGTGTTTTCCTGTACACCAGTTGCTTAAATACATGGTACTGTAAGAATGGAATGAACCAGAGAGAAAGTTGTTACAGTCCAGAGGGCATAAGAGGAGATTTCCATTTCAGTCGGACATTAAGGAAATGTTTTTCAAGTGTCCTAGACTGGATGCTGCTATGTCTCAAGTGTCTAAAAGATCTGATCTTTCATTTAAAGACTCTGGTGTGCTTAGGGACCAGATAGATAGGAAAGCTGACGCTTTGCTCCATAAAGCCTGGGAGGCTTCAGCCTTCTCTCTTGGGCCAGCCCTGGCATCCACTTGTATAGCTAGAAATCTAGATGTTTAGGTCCATGATGACCTTGTCTCCACCGAAACACAAGTGGAGGAGCTCATATAATCTCTACCCCTGATCGCCAAGATAAAGAACTAGATAAAGTACTAGCTCGGTCTTTGGAAAAGGGTAAGCTTTTCCCACCTTGGAAGGTTAAGCCTCAAAGTAAGAGACCCTTTTCATAGCTTTCGGAACAAATCTGACTTCAAGACAGGTGGTCAGCAGGCCAAGAAAAAATGGTCATTTAGCAAAGACAAAGCTAAAGGGGCACTATTTTCTCCTTCAGCCCCTGCCAAAAACTCTCAATGACACCAGGTCAGGGGTAGGGGGAAGGCTGACCTGTTTTATAAAGGAATGGGCAGAGGTAACAGAAAATCCTTTTATTCTCAGAGGTTTTTTCTTACTCACCTGCCGAGAGACCAAGAGAAGCGGCAGGGCATGTTAACTCTGATTTCTCTTTGGGAATAAGAAGGGGTTATTTCCCCTGTTTCAGAGAATCAGAAATTCCAAGGATTTTATTCTCATGTTTTCCTGGTAAGAAAGGCATCCAGAGGATTTAGGATGGCCATCAATCTAAACCTCCTAAACAGATTCTTGATTTACAGTAGACATGTGCATTTGTTTTTTTCAGAATTTCAGGTATTTTCATAATCGTTTTGACAAACGATAATGAAAGCACAGAGTCCGAAAAATGAAAGATCTGACATAAATAAATGACATCTGACATAAATAAATGCTTTATTTTCGTTTTGACACAGTTCGATACAGATAGAAGATTCGACGTGACTCTAACAATAACAATCTGTGTTTATTGAACTTGTATCATAACAGTCCATACATTCACACAGAGGCAACACGACTTCCAGCACGACTTTGGGAGGCAAGGCAACTTGGACAGGACTTGAGTGTGAATCACAGCGCGACTTACAACACAACTTCAAGAGCATACCAGGCCCTTCGGGTCTGGTATAGATATTAAGGGGAACCGGGCACCCAAAAAAAAACGGGCGTGGGAGTCCCCCTCAAAATCCATACCAGGCCCTTCAGGTCTGGCATGCATTTTAAGGGGAACCCCGCGCAAAAAAAATGGCGTGGGGGTCCCCTTTAAAATCCATACCAGGCCCTTCAGGTCTGGTATAGATTTTAAGGTGAACCCCACACCAAAAAAAAAATGACGTGGGGGTCCCCCTCAAAATCCATACCAGGCCCTTATCCAAGCACGCAACCTGACAGGCCGCAGGAGAAGAGGGGGGGACGAGAGATATAAGGTATATAATCTTGCTTATCCTCTCAAGTAGCTTTCCCAGAAGATGAAGGGGAAAAACCCTGTTAGACTTACCGGTAATGTTATTTCCATGAACCTTCCAGGACAGCGTCTATATTCCCACCCTATTCCTTATTCACTGGTCCCCTTAATTTAACCTGCTGGTGGTGTGTTAATGAGTTTCTAATATTCCTCTTCCGAGTTCACTTTTGGTGGAGGTTTACTTGATCTTCATACAACTGAGGGTCAGGGGAGAGGGAGGGGCCTTTTAAATTGTGTCTGATTTGTGTTTCCTGTAGAAGGCGGAGCCAATCATCTCTCAAGAAGCTGTCCTGGAAGATTCATGGAAATACTGTTACCGGTCACAGGGGTTTTAGTTTTACAGTAAGTAATTATAGATCATTCACCTGTTCGGTTTTAATAGCAGCTGTCCTGAGAGGATGCAACTTCCTTCTCAGGGATATACAGGCTTTTTATATTTGCATTCTTTCAGAGCACTCATCCATCTTATAAACTCTAACATACAGAAATACAATAAAGGAATGAAGAAATGTAATGTTCATGGTTTTGACATGTTTTAACTCCTTATTTTAGTTTTGCATATCATGAGTACTGTATAATGAGGGCTTACTTTTTTGGGATGAGAAGAAGTTGTGATTTTTCCTCCTTAATTACATAACATTATTGCAGATAATGCAATTGAGGACATTATCCACTCTATGAAGGAATAGAGTTTACTTTACTCCTAGCTAATTACTAGTCCACCTCCCATTCCAAGAACATTTTGATGGGTTGATTGTCAGGAGATCCTCTTTAATGCAGATCACCTCCAAACCCACATATACTTATTTTTCTCCTCCATTGCTCTGTTCATTGTTTGAGAGTGAAAGGAAAGCCCTATGTATGCTACATGTCATTGAAGTTGTAGCTCAGCAGGGCTATGAAACAACACCGGACTGGCCTACCGGGATACCGGGAAATTTCCCGGTAGGCCGTCTGCACTCAGTGGCCTGGGGCCGCTTTTGTCTCGGTGCTGGCTTCAGCAGAATAATCTGCAGTGGCGGCCGCCACACTTTGCAAATGCACAATGTGTCTGCCTGTGCCTCCTCTTCTGATCTGTCTCCGCCCACTGATATGCCTGTCTACCTGAGTGTGGGGAGGAGCATGAGGACGCTGACTTCTAATTGTATTTGGCCCATGCAGTGCCAGCACCGCTGATTTCTGCTGCTTCCATTTGGCCCGCCCACTAGACTGCACAAGGAGAATAGGAGGACGGCTGCCCGTGGATCAGAAAAATTAAGGTACCCCCCTGAGGTCTCTGTCTCTCTCTGTCTCTGTATGTCTGTCTATGTATGTCTGTCTCTGTCTGTCTGTCTCTGTCTGTCTGTCTCTGTCTGTCTGTCTCTGTCTGTCTGTCTCTGTCTGTCTGTCTCTGTCTGTCTGTCTGTCTCTCTCTGTCTGTCTCTCTCTGTCTGTCTCTCTCTGTCTGTCTCTGTCTGTCTCTCTCTGTCTGTCTCTCTCTCTCTCTCCTAAAAAAAGAGTGCTTTTTTTATTTGTTTTTGCGTTTTTTTTGGGGGGGGTGCAAACTGAAAAAAAAAAATCATCAATTGCAGCCTCACTGTGCCCATAAATTGCCACCACTGTACCCATCAAACGCAGCCACTGTGCCAAACGCAGCCCTTGCCCATAAAATGCAGCCACTTTGCCCTCAAATGCAGCCACTGTGCCCTCAAATGCAGCCACTGTGCCCGTCAAACGCAGCCACTGTGCCAAATGCAGCCCTTGCCCATCAAACGCAGCCACTGTGCCCATCAAACGCAGCCACTGTGCCCGTCAAACGCAGCCACTGTGCCAAACGCAGCCCTTGCCCGTCAAACGCAGCCACTGTGCCAAACGCAGCCCTTGCTCGTCAAACGCAGCCACTGTGCCCTCAAACGCAGCAACTGTGCCCGTCAAACGCAGCCACTGTGCCCGTCAAACGCAGCCACTGTGCCCGTCAAACGCAGCCACTGTGCCAAACGCAGTTTGGGGGGGGCGCAAACTGAAAAAAATTAATAAATAAAACATCAATTGCAGCCTCACTGTGCCCATAAATTGCCACCACTGTGCCCGTCAAACCCAGCCACTGTGCTCATCAAACGCAGCCACCGTGCCAAACGCAGCCCTTGCCCATCAAACGCAGCCACTGTGCCCTAAAATGCAGCCACTGTGCCAAACGCAGCCCTTGCCCATCAAACGCAGCCACTGCGCCCGTCAAATGCAGCCCTTGATCATCAAACATAGCCACTGTGCCCTCAAACGCAGCTACTGTGCCAAACGCAGCCCTTGTGCCCGTCAAACGCAGCCCTTGCGCCCGTCAAACGCAGCCACTGTGCCCTCAAATGCAGCCACTGTGTCCTATGTATATAAAATGCACTTTTCAAATATGCTTTAAAATGTTTGGTTTTCTCTTTTATGAACAAGAAAATAATGACGTTATCCTGCTGGGCTGGTATAATAATGCTATGGGGCTGGTATGAAATTATTTGCAGGGCTGGTTTTCATTCCCAGTCCGGCCCTGCTATGAAATCCACATGTGATATCACTGATTGGCCCACAGCTGTCAAATAAAGTGCCTGAGGGGTAACAAGGAATTAAAGCAAACCCATTGCATTTGCATTAAACACAGTATCCTAGTCGTTTTTAGAAAGCACACAGTTTTATACAGGGTCTATCGTTTTCATTACCGACCACATTAAGTGATTTTGTTATTAAATTTCTTTTAAATCAGACTGTGTTGTGGAAGCAGCATAGATTTGCTTTATAAACAGAGAAATTGGAAGTGGCTTCATATGTTAAGAAAACTTTTGAACCCTAAGGCCCCTTGAACACAGGGCTGTTTAGTTGCATTGTGTCCCTCCTGGCACATTAATGCATCTGAGAGGGACAGAAACAGTGTACAGCCTTTCTTCAGGCAACCTGTCAAAGTCTGTGGCAGGTTGCAGCCGGACAGGGCTGAACACTTTACTGAGAGGTACCAATGTTAAGGGTCTTATATGTTCACAGATGTTATCCTTGAACGAATAGGGCCCTAAACGCGACCATTCAGTATAGCATTCAGCCCTGTCCAGCCACAACCCACCATAGACTGACAGGCTGCCTTTAGTGGGCTGGAGCATGTACCTGTCCCTGCCCAGCTTACTAAATTACTGGGAAGGACGCACTACAGCTGAATGGCCCAGTGTAAAAGGGGCCTTAGTTGACTTCTTTCAGCATACATTTCCCATATCATTTTCTACAGAGCACCAGATTTTTAGGGATTGCAAAAACAGTGGTCATTTCAGGTTCTGCATGAGCAGCAAGTACTAGGGAAGTAGCACAAGGGATGTGCAGTATTCAACTTTGGAAGTATGTGTGATATTGTCAGGTATCTTTTTTACCTTAAACCTAAAATTGAATTACAGGGCTGTGTTGCGTCATGGTGTAGAGAGGATTCAGTGTCACCAGGGTTCTCACCTATGCAGATTCAGGGGATCCAGAATGTGTCTCATTATGAAAAAAGTGGCTTTTAGCTTTTCTCCAGGATTGTTAAATCCTGGATTTCGTCCTGGAGCCCACAGGTTTTGTAGAGTATTAAGTAGGGTAATGCCTTCTACTCTGGGTCCACATTTTGATGGTTACCAGCACCCATTGATTGTGAAGATGTGCACAGGCCTTATGGTATGGTAAAGTTCAGGGCTCCATCCTCCAGAAGAGAATGTTGTGGCAGAGAGCAGCAGGTGCACTGATCAGGAAGACTCCTAAAGAAACAATTACTGCAGGACCAGCATGCGAATGTCATTGAAGACATGTTCTGTTAGGCTAAAGTTTGGTACACACTACTATTTTTTTTTTGTTCAACCCAGCAGGGCTGAAGGAAAAAAACTGACAGTTCAGGAGGAGCCGCTGTACTAACTATCCGATGTTTGTATGGCAATCTCCCCTGCTGTGCTATTGTGTTCTGATGGGGAGACTGCCCACGCCACCTGAACACTCCGGTCAGCAGACCTTTTTTTCGGTCATGCCCCGTTCAGCCAGTTCTGTCAGACTTGCTGCAGTACACACGGTCCGAATGCCACCCAACATTCGGCCCATGTGCACTAGGCTTAAAAACTGGTGTAGCCCAAGTTTAGCGGACCTCCAGCTGTTTCAAAACTACAAATCCCATCATACTTTCCCTGTGACACTGCGCTATCCAAAAAAGAAAGAAAGCTGCTAACACAATCACAAGGATAAAACAGTGAATAATAAAACAAATACCAAACCAAAGTGTAGCGCTTAACAAAGTTATGAATAGTCTAGTTAGTGCATCATCATACAGTTTAACCAAAACACCTTAAGTGTGACAATTCTTGAAAACTTGCATAGAAATAAAAAATACAGTCCAAACGAATAAAAATAAATTAAAAGTCTCTATGTGAGGAGTTGATCCAGTCCAAACGTGAAATACAGGTCACCATCCACCTTCTTAAATGAGACTAGCATGCAGGCACCCTGTGATGTTCCCGTCACCTTTAGAATTAAAGGCTTACCGGATAGTATGGATCCAAACGAATCTATATTCGAAGGATCATACAAGCTTATGACTTAGAAGCCAAAATTTGCAGGTGTAGATTTTCAAGGAAGTATCAACTCAGACTCCTCATAAAGTTGTCCCAACTAGTTGTTAAATCCACATCAGTATACTCCAGCTCAAAATGTTGAACTCATACAAAGGAAAAATAAGGAGCCACAATAGTGTAAATCCGTTTAAGAGAAAAAAATTTAATAAAAAAGTAATGAACTCACATGTAACCAAAGAAATCAAGCGCTTAATCCATAAAAACAGTGCTACAGCAGTAGTCCCGACGCGTTTCGTCCTCTACAGACGTCATCTGGGGTAGCACTACACTGTAGCATCATCACTTATATAGTAAACAGTCAATTTGGGCGAGAATTCCATCTGCCTGTGTCACCGCGTGTCATTTCCGGTTTAAGATGGCGCCCGGCGTGCGTTCCACGCCTCATTACAATGTTACAGCATGTATCAGCAGACAGACCATGCCCAAACATGTGTAAAATAAACCAATAAATGAAAACTAGGTTGGCCCAAACATTAGAAACATACCCAACGTAAAAATTAGCCAGACGTTGTGATTTATTCCACTCTGTAATACCGTTAGTAGTGTTTCCGGGTCATGATTAAACGCATAAGGGGCATGGGTACGGATCCAATCATTATCATACCCAGCCACCTATGCCGACAAAGCCACACCCACCACAGGGAGGCACCAACACAGTGGGCGTGTCGTACATAGAGAGCACTGATGCCCCCGTCAAGCGGCGATGGAACGCACCGCGTACCGGAAGCACCAGCACCACACGCACGTCCGACGCAAGGGGCGGCGTAAGAGGAAATACGTCACAACCCATCGGAGAGCGTCGAACATCGGAAGTGACGTGAACGGAAGGTACAACACATCCGGCCAGGATGTATCCGACAACAGGAAGTGATGTAATGAAAATACATCATCTCCGGTGTCAAGTGGGACATATGTAAACATACGCCGGACCATACATCCTAGAGGGGATGTACATTTAAGTACACCCATACTAATAAGTATGGGATGGGAACGATTATGTATACGTAATGAAAAGATGTTTTTAAAACAATCTTTATACAAAATATATATCAGCACCGACACAACACATGCCCGGACAAGCACTGTGACAAGTACTGATAGCACCTAAGGCAGATAGAATTCTGTCCCAAGACCAATATTATTAGTATAACATAAACAGCAATAATAGAAAGGCTGCCACTTACATAAAAATCAAAAAATCAAAAAATGTTAAAACAGATAAACAAATTAAAATAAAGCACTAAAATAAAATATTATCAATGTGCATATTAACCATTATTAATGAAGGCATTAATATCCCATTCTATGTTCAAACCAAATGGCGAGTAAGAACGAATCAAATATATCCAGTAGGTTTCTAATCTGGAAACACCCCGAGTCATAGCACCCCCCCTCCACGGAGGTGTATATTTGTCAATAGCTAAAAATTGGGTACCTGTTGGGTCACTGTTATGATGTTCCCTATAGTGTCTCGGGACAGTGTGTTTAGAGACCTTACTCTTTATTAAGGCTATGTGTTCCCCCACTCTAATCGCAAACGTCCTTGTCGTCCTCCCCACATATTGTTTACCACACGGGCAAGTGATCAGATATACTACATACCGGGTACTACAGGTACAAAATGATTTTATAGTATGTGTTCTATTAGTTGTTGTTGATACAAACTCAGTTGTTTTATGTCTCCCAGCTATATTAAACTGACATACCACACATTTTTTGCAAGGATAAAAACCTGTTAGATTGTGAAAAAATGATGGGCGACAGGGAGGGTTAATGACATTGGGAGCAATGAAGTTCCGTAGAGAGGGTGCTCCCCTAAAAAGTACTTTCGCCCGTTCAGGTAACTTTAAATTGAGGACTGGATCACTTCTTAATACGTCCCAATGTTTATTAATGATGGTCTTGATTTGTTTATGCTGTACCGAAAAGGATGTAAGCATAGACCACCTATAAGTGTCCACAGGATCGTGACGGGCTTTCTCAATCACTAGGCTCTCCCTGTTAGTGTTAATAACCTTCTGTATCTCTACATCAAGAACCATAGCATCATATCCCTTGTCTTCAAATTTTTGTTTTAGGATTCCTGCCTGTGTCCTAAACGTATCAAGGTCCGTGCAATTCCTACGCAATCGTAGAAACTGACTGCGTGGTATCGAACTCAACCATGATCTATGGTGGCAGCTGTCAAGGGGAATAAAACTATTCCTATCAGTCGGTTTGAAATGCGTTTTGAACACAAATTTATTGTCTACTAATTCGATCTCTAAATCAAGAAAATTTATCCTAGAAAGGCTCATTTCAAATGACAGAGAAATCCCCCTATCGTTATTGTTCAAATTCTTAAAGAATTCAGTCAATGAATCAAATGAGCCATTCCATAGGAGGAGGATGTCGTCTATATACCTGGCCCACAGGACCAAAGAGGGGTTCCCCTGGGCATAGACGACATCCTCCTCCCACTTAGCCATGAATAAATTAGCAAGACTGGGGGCAAATTTGGCCCCCATTGCTACACCCCGTTGTTGTAAATAATACTTGTTGTTAAACCAAAAATAGTTATGTTCCATGGCAAATTCTAAAAGTTCTATGAGGTAATCACATTGGAATGATGCCAAAGAGTCCTCGCGATCTAAAAAGTATCGGACAGCATCTATACCCATTCCCTGAGGTATGCAAGTATAGAGGGACGCTACGTCAGCTGTAGCTATAATACATTGCTCATGAAGCACTAAACTTTCAAGTCTCCTGATTGTAGCACCCGTATCTTTAAGATAAGATGGGGTTTTTTTAACAAGGGGTTGCAAATAAAAATCTATATAACGGCCTATACGTGAAGTGACCGAATTTATGCCACTCACTATGGGCCTACCGGGAGGGCTCACCAGATCTTTGTGGATCTTCGGTAAGTAATAGATTACAGGAATTGAGGGGGAAATGGGAACCAAAAAGTTTTTTTCTTTATTGTTCAATATTTTTTGATCATAGCCTTTATTGATAAGATCTTTAAGTTGTTTTTTGTATATAATCGTAGGATTGTTGGGGAGTTGTTTATAGGTACCTGGCTCACCCAAGATCCTATGCATTTCAGCTTCGTATTTATCCCTGTCTAAAATCACAATACCCCCCCCCTTATCAGCTGGACGTATAACTACGTCTTTTTGCTCGCATAAGGACTTAAAACCGTTTGTTGAAAAAGTGGTTCTATTATTACACTTCGTAGGGAGTTTGTCAAGATCTCTTAGTACTAAGTCCTTAAATATTTTTACAGCTGGTACAGAGGGTACAGGGGGTATAAATAAAGATGGGTTAGCCAACCCAGAGTGTACAGTTCCCGAAGTGGCCGCTAGATAATCCGTTCTGAACGGGTTGGTTATCAAATACCGTTGAATGTTAATCTTTCTGATAAATTTATGTATATCAATGAAAGTATTGAATTTGTTAAGTCGTTTAGGGGGTGCGTATTTCAAGCCCTTGTCCAATACTGATAATTCAGCACTGGAGAAGGATTTCTTGCTTAAATTAAACACACCTTGTCCCACTAAACCCGCCTTCTTTTTCCTCCTCTGTAATCGCTCTCCCCCTCTACACCCTCTCTTGGGTCTTGATCCCTTTTTCGAATATGCGGATCCTCGCGAAAAACCTGGTTCCTATAGTTAGTATTAGGTGGATTATAACCAGATGGGAATAATACCTATATTCCATTGTCTGAATCTCCTATTTCTCCCAATGGAGAAAATCTGTTATAAGTAGAAACGGGAGCCGCATTGTAATATTGGGGTCCACTATAATGAGGGTTAGATGGAGCATTATAGTAAGAGTTAAGAGGAGCGTGTCTAGGTGATGGAGAATAATAGGGAGAGCCATTATACTCTCTAAATGGGTGAGCATCATAATTATATGATCGTCCTCTATTAGAACCTCTACCCCCTCTTTTTCCTCGATTATTACCTCTTCCTCTGTGAGGATTATTAGGGGTGTGTGGAGTGTAATGATGCACTCTTTGCTGAGAGGAGGGTGGACCATCATACACCCTACTCTGTGCAGCCTCACTATAAGACATAGGAGGCAAAGCAACCCTCTGTGGGGCAGTGGAACCTCCAGATTGGGAACCACTCATGGGTTGTGTATCAGTGGCGGATGTGTTCTGAACCAATTTCTGCCAGCCAAAAACAGTACCCATCTTATAGTCATTAACATCTCTGGAGTATTTTTTCTGTTTCTTATATTTTTGTTCTCTATCCTCTTTTTCCAGATGGTTCAACAAATTGGCAGAGAGAGAATTGTATTCAGGGGTGTCTTTATATGACATTAATTTATCCTTAATTTCCTTAATTTCTTTATCAAGTAGGGCCATTTTACTGCTCTTCCTTGCAATCAGGAAACCCAACAAATTGGTTCCAGCCTCATTAAAGAACTTGAACCAGGTGTCTAGGTCTACTTCACCTTGTTGGGGATTTACATCCCACCTTAAGCTTCTGGGGACCATATGTTCTGCAATGTAATGCTGTAAGAACACAAGGTCCCATTGTAGGTGAAGTTCGGATGTCATAATATTTTTAAGTCTCATGAACATCCCTCCCACCTCGGTGTTATTACCAGTTGCCACGAAAACACCATCAGTATTAACTTTGTGCGAAGCACGGTATTCAAACACATCCATATCTACAGTGACGTATATGAAAAAGGATTGCTGCAATGTGTATATCCAAACAATATATAGACCAAAAAACTTTCCCTGTGACACTGCGCTATCCAAAAAAGAAAGAAAGCTGCTAACACAATCACAAGGATAAAACAGTGAATAATAAAACAAATACCAAACCAAAGTGTAGCGCTTAACAAAGTTATGAATAGTCTAGTTAGTGCATCATCATACAGTTTAACCAAAACACCTTAAGTGTGACAATTCTTGAAAACTTGCATAGAAATAAAAAATACAGTCCAAACGAATAAAAATAAATTAAAAGTCTCTATGTGAGGAGTTGATCCAGTCCAAACGTGAAATACAGGTCACCATCCACCTTCTTAAATGAGACTAGCATGCAGGCACCCTGTGATGTTCCCGTCACCTTTAGAATTAAAGGCTTACCGGATAGTATGGATCCAAACGAATCTATATTCGAAGGATCATACAAGCTTATGACTTAGAAGCCAAAATTTGCAGGTGTAGATTTTCAAGGAAGTATCAACTCAGACTCCTCATAAAGTTGTCCCAACTAGTTGTTAAATCCACATCAGTATACTCCAGCTCAAAATGTTGAACTCATACAAAGGAAAAATAAGGAGCCACAATAGTGTAAATCCGTTTAAGAGAAAAAAATTTAATAAAAAAGTAATGAACTCACATGTAACCAACCAAGAGAGGGTGTAGAGGGGGAGAGCGATTACAGAGGAGGAAAAAGAAGGCGGGTTTAGTGGGACAAGGTGTGTTTAATTTAAGCAAGAAATCCTTCTCCAGTGCTGAATTATCAGTATTGGACAAGGGCTTGAAATACGCACCCCCTAAACGACTTAACAAATTCAATACTTTCATTGATATACATAAATTTATCAGAAAGATTAACATTCAACGGTATTTGATAACCAACCCGTTCAGAACGGATTATCTAGCGGCCACTTCGGGAACTGTACACTCTGGGTTGGCTAACCCATCTTTATTTATACCCCCTGTACCCTCTGTACCAGCTGTAAAAATATTTAAGGACTTAGTACTAAGAGATCTTGACAAACTCCCTACGAAGTGTAATAATAGAACCACTTTTTCAACAAACGGTTTTAAGTCCTTATGCGAGCAAAAAGACGTAGTTATACGTCCAGCTGATAAGGGGGGGGGTATTGTGATTTTAGACAGGGATAAATACGAAGCTGAAATGCATAGGATCTTGGGTGAGCCAGGTACCTATAAACAACTCCCCAACAATCCTACGATTATATACAAAAAACAACTTAAAGATCTTATCAATAAAGGCTATGATCAAAAAATATTGAACAATAAAGAAAAAAACTTTTTGGTTCCCATTTCCCCCTCAATTCCTGTAATCTATTACTTACCGAAGATCCACAAAGATCTGGTGAGCCCTCCCGGTAGGCCCATAGTGAGTGGCATAAATTCGGTCACTTCACGTATAGGCCGTTATATAGATTTTTATTTGCAACCCCTTGTTAAAAAAACCCCATCTTATCTTAAAGATACGGGTGCTACAATCAGGAGACTTGAAAGTTTAGTGCTTCATGAGCAATGTATTATAGCTACAGCTGACGTAGCGTCCCTCTATACTTGCATACCTCAGGGAATGGGTATAGATGCTGTCCGATACTTTTTAGATCGCGAGGACTCTTTGGCATCATTCCAATGTGATTACCTCATAGAACTTTTAGAATTTGCCATGGAACATAACTATTTTTGGTTTAACAACAAGTATTATTTACAACAACGGGGTGTAGCAATGGGGGCCAAATTTGCCCCCAGTCTTGCTAATTTATTCATGGCTAAGTGGGAGGAGGATGTCGTCTATGCCCAGGGGAACCCCTCTTTGGTCCTGTGGGCCAGGTATATAGACGACATCCTCCTCCTATGGAATGGCTCATTTGATTCATTGACTGAATTCTTTAAGAATTTGAACAATAACGATAGGGGGATTTCTCTGTCATTTGAAATGAGCCTTTCTAGGATAAATTTTCTTGATTTAGAGATCGAATTAGTAGACAATAAATTTGTGTTCAAAACGCATTTCAAACCGACTGATAGGAATAGTTTTATTCCCCTTGACAGCTGCCACCATAGATCATGGTTGAGTTCGATACCACGCAGTCAGTTTCTACGATTGCGTAGGAATTGCACGGACCTTGATACGTTTAGGACACAGGCAGGAATCCTAAAACAAAAATTTGAAGACAAGGGATATGATGCTATGGTTCTTGATGTAGAGATACAGAAGGTTATTAACACTAACAGGGAGAGCCTAGTGATTGAGAAAGCCCGTCACGATCCTGTGGACACTTATAGGTGGTCTATGCTTACATCCTTTTCGGTACAGCATAAACAAATCAAGACCATCATTAATAAACATTGGGACGTATTAAGAAGTGATCCAGTCCTCAATTTAAAGTTACCTGAACGGGCGAAAGTACTTTTTAGGGGAGCACCCTCTCTACGGAACTTCATTGCTCCCAATGTCATTAACCCTCCCTGTCGCCCATCATTTTTTCACAATCTAACAGGTTTTTATCCTTGCAAAAAATGTGTGGTATGTCAGTTTAATATAGCTGGGAGACATAAAACAACTGAGTTTGTATCAACAACAACTAATAGAACACATACTATAAAATCATTTTGTACCTGTAGTACCCGGTATGTAGTATATCTGATCACTTGCCCGTGTGGTAAACAATATGTGGGGAGGACGACAAGGACGTTTGCGATTAGAGTGGGGGAACACATAGCCTTAATAAAGAGTAAGGTCTCTAAACACACTGTCCCGAGACACTATAGGGAACATCATAACAGTGACCCAACAGGTACCCAATTTTTAGCTATTGACAAATATACACCTCCGTGGAGGGGGGGTGCTATGACTCGGGGTGTTTCCAGATTAGAAACCTACTGGATATATTTGATTCGTTCTTACTCGCCATTTGGTTTGAACATAGAATGGGATATTAATGCCTTCATTAATAATGGTTAATATGCACATTGATAATATTTTATTTTAGTGCTTTATTTTAATTTGTTTATCTGTTTTAACATTTTTTGATTTTTTGATTTTTATGTAAGTGGCAGCCTTTCTATTATTGCTGTTTATGTTATACTAATAATATTGGTCTTGGGACAGAATTCTATCTGCCTTAGGTGCTATCAGTACTTGTCACAGTGCTTGTCCGGGCATGTGTTGTGTCGGTGCTGATATATATTTTGTATAAAGATTGTTTTAAAAACATCTTTTCATTACATATACATAATCGTTCCCATCCCATACTTATTAGTATGGGTGTACTTAAATGTACATCCCCTCTAGGATGTATGGTCCGGCGTATGTTTACATATGTCCCACTTGACACCGGAGATGATGTATTTTCATTACATCACTTCCTGTTGTCGGATACATCCTGGCCGGATGTGTTGTACCTTCCGTTCACGTCACTTCCGATGTTCGACGCTCTCCGATGGGTTGTGACGTATTTCCTCTTACGCCGCCCCTTGCGTCGGACGTGCGTGTGGTGCTGGTGCTTCCGGTACGCGGTGCGTTCCATCGCCGCTTGACGGGGGCATCAGTGCTCTCTATGTACGACACGCCCACTGTGTTGGTGCCTCCCTGTGGTGGGTGTGGCTTTGTCGGCATAGGTGGCTGGGTATGATAATGATTGGATCCGTACCCATGCCCCTTATGCGTTTAATCATGACCCGGAAACACTACTAACGGTATTACAGAGTGGAATAAATCACAACGTCTGGCTAATTTTTACGTTGGGTATGTTTCTAATGTTTGGGCCAACCTAGTTTTCATTTATTGGTTTATTTTACACATGTTTGGGCATGGTCTGTCTGCTGATACATGCTGTAACATTGTAATGAGGCGTGGAACGCACGCCGGGCGCCATCTTAAACCGGAAATGACACGCGGTGACACAGGCAGATGGAATTCTCGCCCAAATTGACTGTTTACTATATAAGTGATGATGCTACAGTGTAGTGCTACCCCAGATGACGTCTGTAGAGGACGAAACGCGTCGGGACTACTGCTGTAGCACTGTTTTTATGGATTAAGCGCTTGATTTCTTTGGTTACATGTGAGTTCATTACTTTTTTATTAAATTTTTTTCTCTTAAACGGATTTACACTATTGTGGCTCCTTATTTTTCCTTTGTATGAGTTCAACATTTTGAGCTGGAGTATACTGATGTGGATTTAACAACTAGTTGGGACAACTTTATGAGGAGTCTGAGTTGATACTTCCTTGAAAATCTACACCTGCAAATTTTGGCTTCTAAGTCATAAGCTTGTATGATCCTTCGAATATAGATTCGTTTGGATCCATACTATCCGGTAAGCCTTTAATTCTAAAGGTGACGGGAACATCACAGGGTGCCTGCATGCTAGTCTCATTTAAGAAGGTGGATGGTGACCTGTATTTCACGTTTGGACTGGATCAACTCCTCACATAGAGACTTTTAATTTATTTTTATTCGTTTGGACTGTATTTTTTATTTCTATGCAAGTTTTCAAGAATTGTCACACTTAAGGTGTTTTGGTTAAACTGTATGATGATGCACTAACTAGACTATTCATAACTTTGTTAAGCGCTACACTTTGGTTTGGTATTTGTTTTATTATTCACTGTTTTATCCTTGTGATTGTGTTAGCAGCTTTCTTTCTTTTTTGGATAGCGCAGTGTCACAGGGAAAGTTTTTTGGTCTATATATTGTTTGGATATACACATTGCAGCAATCCTTTTTCATATACGTCACTGTAGATATGGATGTGTTTGAATACCGTGCTTCGCACAAAGTTAATACTGATGGTGTTTTCGTGGCAACTGGTAATAACACCGAGGTGGGAGGGATGTTCATGAGACTTAAAAATATTATGACATCCGAACTTCACCTACAATGGGACCTTGTGTTCTTACAGCATTACATTGCAGAACATATGGTCCCCAGAAGCTTAAGGTGGGATGTAAATCCCCAACAAGGTGAAGTAGACCTAGACACCTGGTTCAAGTTCTTTAATGAGGCTGGAACCAATTTGTTGGGTTTCCTGATTGCAAGGAAGAGCAGTAAAATGGCCCTACTTGATAAAGAAATTAAGGAAATTAAGGATAAATTAATGTCATATAAAGACACCCCTGAATACAATTCTCTCTCTGCCAATTTGTTGAACCATCTGGAAAAAGAGGATAGAGAACAAAAATATAAGAAACAGAAAAAATACTCCAGAGATGTTAATGACTATAAGATGGGTACTGTTTTTGGCTGGCAGAAATTGGTTCAGAACACATCCGCCACTGATACACAACCCATGAGTGGTTCCCAATCTGGAGGTTCCACTGCCCCACAGAGGGTTGCTTTGCCTCCTATGTCTTATAGTGAGGCTGCACAGAGTAGGGTGTATGATGGTCCACCCTCCTCTCAGCAAAGAGTGCATCATTACACTCCACACACCCCTAATAATCCTCACAGAGGAAGAGGTAATAATCGAGGAAAAAGAGGGGGTAGAGGTTCTAATAGAGGACGATCATATAATTATGATGCTCACCCATTTAGAGAGTATAATGGCTCTCCCTATTATTCTCCATCACCTAGACACGCTCCTCTTAACTCTTACTATAATGCTCCATCTAACCCTCATTATAGTGGACCCCAATATTACAATGCGGCTCCCGTTTCTACTTATAACAGATTTTCTCCATTGGGAGAAATAGGAGATTCAGACAATGGGAATAATACCTATATTCCATCTGGTTATAATCCACCTAATACTAACTATAGGAACCAGGTTTTTCGCGAGGATCCGCATATTCGAAAAAGGGATCAAGACCCAAGAGAGGGTGTAGAGGGGGAGAGCGATTACAGAGGAGGAAAAAGAAGGCGGGTTTAGTGGGACAAGGTGTGTTTAATTTAAGCAAGAAATCCTTCTCCAGTGCTGAATTATCAGTATTGGACAAGGGCTTGAAATACGCACCCCCTAAACGACTTAACAAATTCAATACTTTCATTGATATACATAAATTTATCAGAAAGATTAACATTCAACGGTATTTGATAACCAACCCGTTCAGAACGGATTATCTAGCGGCCACTTCGGGAACTGTACACTCTGGGTTGGCTAACCCATCTTTATTTATACCCCCTGTACCCTCTGTACCAGCTGTAAAAATATTTAAGGACTTAGTACTAAGAGATCTTGACAAACTCCCTACGAAGTGTAATAATAGAACCACTTTTTCAACAAACGGTTTTAAGTCCTTATGCGAGCAAAAAGACGTAGTTATACGTCCAGCTGATAAGGGGGGGGGTATTGTGATTTTAGACAGGGATAAATACGAAGCTGAAATGCATAGGATCTTGGGTGAGCCAGGTACCTATAAACAACTCCCCAACAATCCTACGATTATATACAAAAAACAACTTAAAGATCTTATCAATAAAGGCTATGATCAAAAAATATTGAACAATAAAGAAAAAAACTTTTTGGTTCCCATTTCCCCCTCAATTCCTGTAATCTATTACTTACCGAAGATCCACAAAGATCTGGTGAGCCCTCCCGGTAGGCCCATAGTGAGTGGCATAAATTCGGTCACTTCACGTATAGGCCGTTATATAGATTTTTATTTGCAACCCCTTGTTAAAAAAACCCCATCTTATCTTAAAGATACGGGTGCTACAATCAGGAGACTTGAAAGTTTAGTGCTTCATGAGCAATGTATTATAGCTACAGCTGACGTAGCGTCCCTCTATACTTGCATACCTCAGGGAATGGGTATAGATGCTGTCCGATACTTTTTAGATCGCGAGGACTCTTTGGCATCATTCCAATGTGATTACCTCATAGAACTTTTAGAATTTGCCATGGAACATAACTATTTTTGGTTTAACAACAAGTATTATTTACAACAACGGGGTGTAGCAATGGGGGCCAAATTTGCCCCCAGTCTTGCTAATTTATTCATGGCTAAGTGGGAGGAGGATGTCGTCTATGCCCAGGGGAACCCCTCTTTGGTCCTGTGGGCCAGGTATATAGACGACATCCTCCTCCTATGGAATGGCTCATTTGATTCATTGACTGAATTCTTTAAGAATTTGAACAATAACGATAGGGGGATTTCTCTGTCATTTGAAATGAGCCTTTCTAGGATAAATTTTCTTGATTTAGAGATCGAATTAGTAGACAATAAATTTGTGTTCAAAACGCATTTCAAACCGACTGATAGGAATAGTTTTATTCCCCTTGACAGCTGCCACCATAGATCATGGTTGAGTTCGATACCACGCAGTCAGTTTCTACGATTGCGTAGGAATTGCACGGACCTTGATACGTTTAGGACACAGGCAGGAATCCTAAAACAAAAATTTGAAGACAAGGGATATGATGCTATGGTTCTTGATGTAGAGATACAGAAGGTTATTAACACTAACAGGGAGAGCCTAGTGATTGAGAAAGCCCGTCACGATCCTGTGGACACTTATAGGTGGTCTATGCTTACATCCTTTTCGGTACAGCATAAACAAATCAAGACCATCATTAATAAACATTGGGACGTATTAAGAAGTGATCCAGTCCTCAATTTAAAGTTACCTGAACGGGCGAAAGTACTTTTTAGGGGAGCACCCTCTCTACGGAACTTCATTGCTCCCAATGTCATTAACCCTCCCTGTCGCCCATCATTTTTTCACAATCTAACAGGTTTTTATCCTTGCAAAAAATGTGTGGTATGTCAGTTTAATATAGCTGGGAGACATAAAACAACTGAGTTTGTATCAACAACAACTAATAGAACACATACTATAAAATCATTTTGTACCTGTAGTACCCGGTATGTAGTATATCTGATCACTTGCCCGTGTGGTAAACAATATGTGGGGAGGACGACAAGGACGTTTGCGATTAGAGTGGGGGAACACATAGCCTTAATAAAGAGTAAGGTCTCTAAACACACTGTCCCGAGACACTATAGGGAACATCATAACAGTGACCCAACAGGTACCCAATTTTTAGCTATTGACAAATATACACCTCCGTGGAGGGGGGGTGCTATGACTCGGGGTGTTTCCAGATTAGAAACCTACTGGATATATTTGATTCGTTCTTACTCGCCATTTGGTTTGAACATAGAATGGGATATTAATGCCTTCATTAATAATGGTTAATATGCACATTGATAATATTTTATTTTAGTGCTTTATTTTAATTTGTTTATCTGTTTTAACATTTTTTGATTTTTTGATTTTTATGTAAGTGGCAGCCTTTCTATTATTGCTGTTTATGTTATACTAATAATATTGGTCTTGGGACAGAATTCTATCTGCCTTAGGTGCTATCAGTACTTGTCACAGTGCTTGTCCGGGCATGTGTTGTGTCGGTGCTGATATATATTTTGTATAAAGATTGTTTTAAAAACATCTTTTCATTACATATACATAATCGTTCCCATCCCATACTTATTAGTATGGGTGTACTTAAATGTACATCCCCTCTAGGATGTATGGTCCGGCGTATGTTTACATATGTCCCACTTGACACCGGAGATGATGTATTTTCATTACATCACTTCCTGTTGTCGGATACATCCTGGCCGGATGTGTTGTACCTTCCGTTCACGTCACTTCCGATGTTCGACGCTCTCCGATGGGTTGTGACGTATTTCCTCTTACGCCGCCCCTTGCGTCGGACGTGCGTGTGGTGCTGGTGCTTCCGGTACGCGGTGCGTTCCATCGCCGCTTGACGGGGGCATCAGTGCTCTCTATGTACGACACGCCCACTGTGTTGGTGCCTCCCTGTGGTGGGTGTGGCTTTGTCGGCATAGGTGGCTGGGTATGATAATGATTGGATCCGTACCCATGCCCCTTATGCGTTTAATCATGACCCGGAAACACTACTAACGGTATTACAGAGTGGAATAAATCACAACGTCTGGCTAATTTTTACGTTGGGTATGTTTCTAATGTTTGGGCCAACCTAGTTTTCATTTATTGGTTTATTTTACACATGTTTGGGCATGGTCTGTCTGCTGATACATGCTGTAACATTGTAATGAGGCGTGGAACGCACGCCGGGCGCCATCTTAAACCGGAAATGACACGCGGTGACACAGGCAGATGGAATTCTCGCCCAAATTGACTGTTTACTATATAAGTGATGATGCTACAGTGTAGTGCTACCCCAGATGACGTCTGTAGAGGACGAAACGCGTCGGGACTACTGCTGTAGCACTGTTTTTATGGATTAAGCGCTTGATTTCTTTGGTTACATGTGAGTTCATTACTTTTTTATTAAATTTTTTTCTCTTAAACGGATTTACACTATTGTGGCTCCTTATTTTTCCTTTGTATGAGTTCAACATTTTGAGCTGGAGTATACTGATGTGGATTTAACAACTAGTTGGGACAACTTTATGAGGAGTCTGAGTTGATACTTCCTTGAAAATCTACACCTGCAAATTTTGGCTTCTAAGTCATAAGCTTGTATGATCCTTCGAATATAGATTCGTTTGGATCCATACTATCCGGTAAGCCTTTAATTCTAAAGGTGACGGGAACATCACAGGGTGCCTGCATGCTAGTCTCATTTAAGAAGGTGGATGGTGACCTGTATTTCACGTTTGGACTGGATCAACTCCTCACATAGAGACTTTTAATTTATTTTTATTCGTTTGGACTGTATTTTTTATTTCTATGCAAGTTTTCAAGAATTGTCACACTTAAGGTGTTTTGGTTAAACTGTATGATGATGCACTAACTAGACTATTCATAACTTTGTTAAGCGCTACACTTTGGTTTGGTACAAATCCCATCATGCCTCTGGGTCTGGGTGTCATGCTTGTGGCTGTCAGACTCTTGCTATGCCTCATGGGAATTGTAGTTCTACAACAGCTGGAGGTCCGCTACTTGCATATCCCTGCCATATACCATACAATATGTGAATTTTTAAATTTTTTTATATTTTTTTAGTTTACGTGATTATTTCTCTTGATATATATATTTTTTTATTAAGTGTGCACTTATAGTGATTTTTGTTGAAAGTGTATACAAGTGGTCATATTTTTTGGGCACCTTATATTTGTATGTTTTGCACGTAATTATGCACGAGAGCACTTTTTCATGGATATGAGAAAAGGGTATACCCTATAAATCCATGCGAAGTGGAGACACAATATTGTGTTTAATTCAATGTTCTGATCGTTTTCGTTTTTTAGCGCACTAATACTTATTTTTATTTATATCTGAATTTTTGCCATCATGTGTGTTTATGTTGATTTTATTGTTAACACTGAACACTAACAAATGTGAAATGAGTGGCCTAAAACTAGTTTGTACTATTGTGCTGGTAACAAATGGTAACAAATACCAGGTAATTGCTGTATATTAGACAAAGAAATGTATTAAATGTAATAAAAGGTATAAAAAAGTATGACTGACACATGTCCCCTTTACCGTGGCAACCCACCCACAATCCACAAAACAAGATGCAAACATAGAGACTGTGTATGTTTTTGTACTTTTCTGGTTATCCTGCTATACCGTATCTAGAAGACATTCCAGAAGCCACCCCATGTAGATTTTTTTTGCCATCCCCCTCTTTCATGGTCAGCTCCTCATGGTGGAGATGGGCTTTGCTGTGTGTTAGTACTAGGTTGTGGCCCTCAGGATTGCCCCACTAGGAAGTGAACAAGCCGGGGTCCAGTAGCATATATAGCAGGTAGGGATAAAGCAGAAGCGTTGTCGAGGAACAAGCCACAGGTCGGTAACGAATGGTAGTGAAGATACAGACAGCAGTGTGAGAGACAAAAGTGAGATATTGGCTGGAGTGAGCATAATAATCTGGCAAACAGGTAGTGCAGAAACATGGCTTAAATCAGGAAGTTCATGGGAGGAGCAAAGAGTTCAAGGTTCAAGACAAACAAGATTCAAGGCAGGATCATTCAAGAAATTGATTGTTATGGTACAGGTGTCCAAAGTATCATAGCAACCAGCTCAGTAATTCTGCCCTGTGTATAAAGGCAATGTTACTGAGTTGCAGTGAGGATAGTGTACCAGGTATGGACTCTTCAACCTCAGTGCTGCTCATCACAGAGTGTAACCTGAGGCAGTTGTTTCAGTTTGCCTTGTTGGCTGCATGCCCTGGCAATATCATAAAGGTAATACTCTCAGCTCCTGTGTCAGTGTGGCATCAGGTCTAGTAAGGAGAAGAACTGGCAGTGATTTGACACAGCAGATGGAGTAGGCAGGGTACAGTAGTGATGTAATATTTGCCAATTTTGCAGGTAGCTCAGCTACAATGTAGGCCCCTGAATGTTTTAAATTAATGATACATGGACTGAAGGGACATGATTAAAGCTGGACATAGTTGGTTACCGGAAAAAAAGATTGCTCAATTATCTAATCAGCACAGCCATTGATGATGGGGGAGTCATTCTGCGAGCTATTGTGTTCTCCTGTTGCCAGAAATCGCATGTAAAATCTGACAGGCTGGCTTTACCCATGTTGATCAAGTAATCAACTTGGGTACAATCAGCCTGTCCATACATGGTTTGAATTTCAGCCAGTCCCTGCTGAACCGGCTTAGATTCAAATGCAAGTCGCCATTACCACATGCCATGCTGTATGAGAGAGCCTTTTTATACAAGATAGTCTGCTATAGCTCCAATTTGCTGGAGATATACCTACTTAGATATAACAATGCACCACCCATTTGACTTAGGCTCACTGGCTTTATATGGATTGCATCTGTGATATACAACATCTATCTGGCTCTTGCATCTTAAGTTTGGATTTTTACACCTGCTAACCTTTACAGATGGGAGTGGGCATTGGAGGATTGGATTGTGTTCCTCATGGACCTGGCAGACTAGTTGTTATCAGTGTTTCATATACTCACCATACAATACCATTTGGGGATCCAAGGCCTTGATGAAGTGGGGCAGCCACGAAACGTGTGCTGACCACATACTGGATTCCAAGGGCAAGACAGAGATCTATATGGCTACCGTCTGTATGAATATTTTTTAATATATGTTTTTTAACCCTTGTGATACTGAATAAAATATATATATATATATTTTTTATACATCTTATGAGTTGATGTCTAATATAAGTTTAAAGCGATATCCACGCTTAGTACATAAAATAGCCAGCAGCTGAGCACTATAACGCAGATATCATTCACAAAGAATTTTTTTTAAATAAAAGTGCAGCGCTAGTGTGTCTAATATAACCTGGAATGTACACCTAAAGTCCCACTTAGTTCCAGGGGTCTGTACATATGTTTATTGGGGACTATACCTTCTAAGGGTAGATTCAATTACACACCCTACAATTCATATACAAGTTGAGAACAGTAAACGCCTTTCAGTAAATCTGAAGCAAAAGTCCTTGCAAAAGCAAACTGTTGAATTTGCTTTTTAGCAGAAGCAGCTAAGAACACACACGCTTCTATCTTTAGAGCAACCAGAGTCCCTACATAAATAACTAGATAGATGGAGCTCTTCAGGACACCAGATAATGTCTCCTTTGGTCAAAAGTCTCTAAGAAAGTCTCTGTAGCTTCAGCATCCAGGCCCTCAGGTCACCCACCTGAGGCCTCACGAACAAAAAGCACATGGCAAAGTTGCCCTTAAGGGCAGCAAGCCTTCCAGGCTGTGTTTCTACCCTGAAGGAATAGACCTAAAAGCTCTGTGACTCAGAGTATTTATACAGACCCCCAGCAGACTTCAGGGCCATCCTCCCTGGGATTGGCCAGGGCTGTATAATTATTCATGCTGCTATTTGCATTGTTCCACATCTGTGTTCCAGAGAGTTCTATAGTTCTCTGGAAAGCAGAGGGAACAATCACACCTGCAGCAGGTGAAACTGCTTACAGTGAGCACAACCGAATTTACCTAACACAGCAATTGCAGCCACACTGGTTACAGTGAGACAAGCTTAATTTATTAATAATACAGCTCCACTGAACACATTGAGCCAGAACTAACTCTACCTAATCTTAGCACCTATCTAGGAGAGTGCTACACATATCTGAAGCCAATAAAGAGAGCCACAGATGTTGGTGGAGCCTGATGCTTGATTAAGGGGGGCGGATGCTGCAGGCACAGACTGGCTGTGTTTCACCCAGTATACAGTGGGAACCACCTGCTAACACAAGTAGTTACATAGTAGGTGAGGTCAAAAAAAGACACAAGTCCATCAAGTCCAACCTGTGTGTGTGATTTTATGTCAGTATTACGTTGTATACCCATGTATGTTGCAGTTGTTCACGTGCTGATCCAATAGTTTCTTGAAACTATCAATGCCCCCTGGTGGAAGGGAATTCCACATCCTTGCTGCTCTTACAGTAAAGAACCCTCCACGTAGTTTAAGGTTAAACATCTTTTCTTCTAATTTTAATGAGTGGCTACGAGTCTTGTTAAACTCCCATGTGCGAAAAAGTTTTATCCCTATTGTGGGGTCACTAATATGGTATTTGTATATTGAAATCATATCCCATCTCAAGCGTCTCTTCTCCAGAGAGAATAAGTTCAGTGCTTGCGACCTTTCCTCATAACTAATATCCTCCAGACCCTTTATTAGCTTTTGGAATAAAGAAAAAAAGGAGTGGGTTGCGCTAACAGAAATAAAATTAATAATTATAAATGAGAAAAACCCTAAAGTAAAAGACTCTAGGAAGTTACTGATTAGTTAATTTTTCGTGGCACAGTTTTGATTAACTAATTAGTAACTTCCTAGAGTCTTTTACTTTAGGGGTTTTCTCATTTATAGTTATTAATTTTATTTCTGTTAGCGCAACCCACTCCTTTTTTTCTTTATTCCAAATGTAGTATAACATTTGGGTTGCCGCTTAATTTTTTACTTGACAAGCGCGGTTTTTCCTCTTTTTTATATCCTTTATTAGCTTTGTTGCCCTTCTTTGTACTCACTCTATTTCCAGTACATCCTTCCTGAGGACTGGTGCCCAGAACTGGACAGCATACTCTAGGTGTGGCCGGACCAGAGTCCTGTAAAGCGGGAGAATTATTGTTTAATCTCTGTAATGAATCCCCTTATTAATGCATGCCAATATTCTGTTTGCTTTGTTAGCAGCAGCTTGGCATTGCATGCCATTGCAGAGCCTATCATCTACTAGAACCCCCAGGTCCTTTTCCATCCTAGATTCCCCCAGGAGGTCCCCCCCCCCCCCGTGTATAAATTGCATTCATATTTTTGTCACCTAAATGCATTATTTTACATTTTTCTACATTGAACATCATTTGCCATGTAGTTGCCCACCCCATTTATTTGTTCTGATCTTTTTGCAAAGGTTTCCACATCCTGCGGAGGAGTTATTGCCCTGCTTAGCTTAGTATCATCCACAAATACAGAGATTGAACCATTTTACCCCATCCTCCAGGTCATTTATGAACAAATGAAATAGGATTGGTCCCAGCACAGAAACCTGGGAGAACCCACTACCCACCCCTGACCATTCTGAGTACTCCCCATTTGTTACCACCCTCTAAACTCGCCCTTATAGCCAGTTTACAATCCATGTACTCACCCAATGGTCCATACCAACGGACCTTATTTTGTACATTAAACATTTATGGGGAACAGTGTCAAATGCTTTTTCAAAATCCAGATACGCCATGTCTACGGGCCTTCCTTTATCTAGAGGGCAACTCACCTCCTCATAGAAGGTTAATAGATGGTTTGACAAGAACAATTCTTCATGAATCTGTGCTGATTACTGCTAATGATACCGTTCTCATTACTAAAACCTTGTATATAGTCCCTTATCACCCCCTCCAAGAGTTTACATACTATTGATGCTAGGCTAACTGGTCTGTAATTCCCAGGTATGTATTTTGGGCCCTTTTTAAATATTGGTGCTACATTGGCTTTTCTCCAATAAGCTGGTGTTTTGGTTAGAACCAGTCAAGGTCCAAGATTATTTCTGCCCCTGGTCAGATTAACAGTATTAGGGTGTGGCCATACCAAAAGCAAAATTCACTGAGACAGACACCGTGTCCAGTGTATCAAACTTTCTGTTCATTTTAGTTCCCATTTTGGACTTTTTTACTGATACCAATAGCCGGACATTTATCAGATTAGGCAGGCTTATGCAAACTACAAAGTGACCACAAAAACGTAGACATCTTATGATAATTATGATGATGACAATGCATGACAGTACATAGATTTTAAGCTGGGTCCTTATAGGGGAGTAGCATTCTCTTAAACCCATGTAGGGTAGGTATCTTGCTTCTCGACATCGATGTCGTCTATTTGGGTGTAGAAGCAGGCGCAGTCTTTTCGTTAACTATTGCTGTTCCATGATAAGGGAGGGGTGAGTTGTGCACATTATCAATTGAGTATGAGTAAGGCTAATAAGCAGAAGCTTGTTTGAAACATGTACTTATATATTTAAAAACATTATGGAATAGACATTTCATTGTGATATTTCAATCATATCCATTACACTGGTATCATTCCAGTCAGTAGACCGTCAGTAAAAATTAGGAATTACCTGACTGATTTCCCTAAGTACCCTCGAGTGCAAGCCATCTGGTCCCGGTGATTTATTAATGTTAAGTTTCCCAAGTCTAATTTAAATTCTGTCCTCTGTTAACCATGGAGGTGCTTCCTGTGATGTGTCATGAGGATAAACACTGCAGTTTTGGTTACTGAAGCCTCTCCATTCCCTCGTGAAGACTGAGGAGAAGAATAAATGCAATACCATCGCCATCTCCCCAGATGTAACCAGATGTCCTTCTCATTCTTTATGGAGCCAATATGGTCTGTCCTCCTTTTTTACTGTTTACATACTGAAAGAATTTCTTGGGATTTTTTTTTGCTCTGCTGTGTGTCTTTCATGTTCTATCTTAGCCGTCCTTATTGCACCCTTACATGTCTTGTTGCATTCTTTATAAAGTCTGAATGCTGATGATGATGATCCCTCAACCTTTTATTTCTTGAAGGCCTTCTCCTTTGCTTTTATATGCATTTTTACATTGGAGTTAAGCCATCCAGAACTTTTTTTCGCTCTTTTAAATTTATTACCCAATGGGATGCATTGGCTAATGCTCTTATTTAATATGCTCTTAAAGCAAACCCATCTCTCCTCTGTGTTCTTTGTTCCTTCTAGCAAGGTTTGTAGTTTAGGGAAGTCTTTGTATTCCCCTTATTTTTCCTATTTGTGTGATTTATACTGAAGCCAATTGACATGTGATCTCTGTTACCTAAATTGCCCCATATTTCCACAACCGTGATCCGGTCTGTATTGTTGGTAAACAGTAGATTCAGTAACGCTTTATTTCTAGTTGGTGCAGCTACAATCTGACCCATAAAATTGTCCTGCAAGACATTTAGGAACTGGCGAGCCTTAGATGAATGCGTGGTTCCCTCCGCCCAGTCTATGTCTGGATAATCCAAATTGTGATAGGAGATCTGTCTCCCCTTCCTCCCTCAGGTTAGGGGGCCTATAGCATACTCCTAGTATTATTTTCCCCTTAGCTTCATTCCTTTGAAGCTATACACATAAAGATTCCCCCTCCTCCCTAGCCCCCCTAGTGATGTCATCTCTCACATTCACTTGTACATTATTCTTGATATATAGGCATACCCCTCCCCCTTTTCTACCCTCTCTATCCTTGTGATAAAGGGTATACCCCTGAATGGTTGCCAGCCAATCATGAGAGCTGTTGAACTAGGTCTCTGAAATTCCCACAAAAGCAAAATCTTTCTCGTACAACAGTATCTCTAGTTCACCGATCTTGTCTGCCAGCATCATGGCATTGGTGAACATGCCACATAGTTTAGTTGTTGAGAGGTCATTGGCCAAATCCACATTACACTTTGACAAAAGACGGGAAAGTTTTGTCTTCAAGTATCACAGAGCCAGTGACTTTATCAGTGCTTAAAGGGACCAGAACCATTATCAGTGTTTAACTACTTAAGGAGCGCCCCGCTGCAGTTGTAAGTTGGCTGTTTGAAGTGGAAAAGGTTGAAAGGTTTGAAGATAAAAGAGGTCTCAAAGGCGGATTCACTGCCAGTTTACTTTTAGCTGGGCGGGAGGGAGGAGCCCTCGGTAGTGGCGGAGACGATCGGGTCCTCTCCCCTCACATGCTGGAAGCCAATTGAGGGAAAGATGGGCCCCTGCTCGACTCCACACCATTGGATGGCGGAAGTGACATCAATCGTCACTTCGGCCCAATGGTCTTAAAGGGGAAATTTGTTTTTTGCAAAAAACAAAATGACATTTTTTTTTGCATTTTTGTGTAAATATTTAGATCTGAGGTCTTTTTGACCCCAGAGCTCACATTTAACCACTTACCAGGCAGCCGCCGCAGTTGTATTGCAGCAGAATGGCATGACTGGGCAAAATGACATGTTGCTTTTCCCTGTGGCCACCTGCTTTCCCATGGAGCCGATGCAAGTGCCCTGCAGTCCTAATCCCCGCCGGGCTCCCGCAATCACTCGGGGCACAGGGAGAACCGGGATCTGTGTGTGTAAACATACAGTTTCCGGTTCTCTAAGCCCTTGTACACACGATCGGAGAATCCGTCGGAATGTGTAATATCGGACCGTGTTGTCGGATAATCCGACTGTGTGTGGTATGTATCGGACTGATTCCGTCGGAATATCCGTCGGACCCAATTTTCCAACTTGTTGGAAATATTTTCCGACCAACTGGGCCGATTGGACATACTCCGATCATGTGTAGCCTACTCCGACTGATAAGGTGCCACGCATGCTCACATTCAAATTCTGACACGGAAGCGCTCGTTCAGGTAAAACTACTGCTCGTAAGCAATATAGCACATTCGTCACGCTGCAATGTTAAAAATTCTTTCATCAAGCGCATTCTCTTGTTCTTTACAATGCTGCAAGAATGAACTTCTTTTGACGCTCATAGTCCCACACACTTCTCCCGAACGTATTTCATTACTCTTTTTTAACCATTTCAGCAATACGATTTTAGTTTGCGTCACATCTACACAATTTTAGATTTGGTTTATTCTTTTTTGGCTGCTTTTTTATTCTTAATTCCTAAAAATCTCCTTTAAAGACAGTTTGCTCATTTCTCCTTTTTTTGGGGTGTTTTTTGTGTGTAAACTTACCACAACAACATTATTTTATTTTTTATCTTTGGTTTTTCTTTTTTAATCTACAGGAGTATGTTTAGTGTTGGTACCCCTTGTTATTCATTTCACTTTGTATTTTTGAAATGTACCTGCCTGCTCACAAATAAACTGGCCTTTTGGAAGGAAAACACATTACACAAGTATTTCATCAAACAAAAAAAAAAAACCTTTATTTTGGTCGCTATAAAATAAAAATAGGAAAGCAGCACTGGAGAAACTTCTTAACTTTGGTGCAGCCTTTGGCCCCCAGGGCAGACATGAACAAATTCTAATAGAAAAAAATGGTGGCCTGAGGAGTACATATCTCAGGGAGAGAAGTCTGGTCCAGAAGTCCTAGAGAACAGGAAATTCAGATGCCATTTCTGTCCCCAGGATGTGGATCTTCAAGAGGCTGCATCTTCTGGCAGACCAGACTGAACCCAGGCCATCACTCTCTCGTCTTCCTTGGGCACTTCCCACCAGGCATCCTTCGAGGCTGTGGCTGGGCTCCTGTAGTTGGGGCAGGAGGAGGAGGGCGTTGTTCGACCTCCTGGCTGCCACTTGCCACAGCCTCCCCCCGACTGAGGTCTTCCTGTGTATGAAAAGGGGACATAGTTTTAGTTTTTTGCTCATCAATCACACCATTTTGTGCTCCTGGCTTTTGAAAATTGAATGTTACCAAATAGAACAGACTATCATTCTGAGACCAGCATTTTTCTTTCCCGTCCCAATCATTTTTGGTCACTACTGTCTATTGAGATGTAAACCACTTTGAGAAATCACAACTTACTGATCAATAAGAACATCTAGTTAACATCATTAAATGTAACACAAGAAATATGTTCAACAATGCAATACCTGTCTCAAGCTGGGCCCCACCACATGTTGCTGCCTGGAAGGCCCAGGTTGGACATCAGAAGCCTCAACTGGGGGTGAAGGGTGCCTTGAAGGAAGACTGGAGAGTGGTGGCCTGAGTGGTGGCCTGGGTACCCCTTGGTCTACCAGAAAATGCAGCCTGTCAAAGTGAACCATCCTGGGGGAATAAACGGCATCTGGATCTCCTGCTCTCAAGGACTCCAGGTGCTTCTTTCTCTCCCTGAAATATGTAATCTTCATGGCCCCAATTTTCCGATTCAGATAGTCCATGTCTGCCGTGGGGACCATGATCCGCACCAAAGAAAGCAGTTTCTCCAGTGCTGCGTTCCTCTTTGTTCTGTCGGCATAAAACTTGTTGTGGAACTGCCACAGGCAGGGCATCTCCATGTACAGTTCTATGAATAGCCCCATAAAGTTAGCATTTTTGAAAGGATCCATATTGTCTGCAGGACACAACACAAGACAAACCCTCAAATACTAATAATGCCATTAAAATCCCTCCTAATCTTGTCCCAACATCGGCCTAGATAGAAGCAGTCTAGTCTAGTGAAGCACCAACTTAAAAATGTTACCTTCGTTTCCACGTTCATCACGTCCGCGCCTCACTCTCTTCCCAGATCGTACGGACGATACACGCGTGTTGCGTTTTATATACAGTGCGCATGCGTGAAACTCCGCCCGCCCCTGACGTTCTTTCCAGACTATTCCCCGCCCCTTCGCTTCTGGCACAGTGGGGAGAGCACATGGCGGAGAGAACACAGGTGCACACTAATAATAGTTCCACTAACGAGGAGGAGGGTGAGGAAAGCCCGGAGCCTGAAACGTCCCGATCCAGGAAGACAAGATTTAAGGCCTCAAATATGTCTTTTGGAGAGATGTTGGAGATGGTCGACATATTGAACAGGACCGGCTATGATGGGAAGTATGGACCTTACCCAAACCCAAATATCAGAAAGGCCAAGATCATGAATAAAGTTGTGAAGAGTCTTCAGAAGAATTTTGGGGTACACCGATCCAAGGATCAACTGAGAAAACGCTGGTCAGACCTAAAACTGAGGGAGCACGAGCAGTACATAAGAATCAAGTGTGTTCTTAAAAAAAGTAAGTAGTTGTCGTGTGTTCATATGATTATTCTTGCTTGCATACTGCTCCATGTGCTTTGATTTCATGTTGTGCATTTTAAAATGGCCACTTTCAAGTTCATGGTTTCATTCGTTCGTATGAATCATCGTTCTGCAGGGAAGTATTCCAGCTTAACAAAGTGTACCCAATAATGTTCTCACCTTGTAACTCGGCCCAAAAACACAATTGTACAACACTTCCAAGCAATGTTTATGATTCCTATTTCTGCCCTCTGTGTGCTAATTATTCTTTGTTTACATTCTCATAGGGGAGAGAAGACTCTGCAAGTATGAGGACACCAGGGACCACACCCCTCCCAAAGAAGGGCAACTTTCAAAAGCAGAAACAGAGGAGCAGGAGGAGGAGGAGGAAGGAGAGATCGTGGAGGTTGGACAAATTGTCACCACAACAGGTGTGTGTCGGAGAACACAGCTTCCGGTAAGCTCATTAATGTATATCACCATATTTTGATTACATGGTGTGTTTGTTTGCTTTGTTTTATAGGTGATGTGGAAGAAGATTCCCGTTTTACCAGTGAAAGTGCCCAGATCTTGATCGGGGAGATAATGGGGTGCAATCGTGATTTGGAAATTATCCAACAAAACATCAATGACGTAAAAAAAGAAGAGCATCATTGATGTTTTGGGGAGAGTGTGAAACAACAAAAACTAGATAGGGGTGGTTAACAAACAGGTTCAGGGGGGCGGAGCTTTGAGATGGCGGAGGAGTGAGACACACGCTCTGAGAGCCCTGACCCTCCAACTGGTCATTAGACGGTAATGGATTACCTGGAATGCTAGACCATGAGGCGGTAGCCTACATGCGGTAACCTGCACGGGGATGAATAGAAGAGAGAGGCAGCGGAGACAGACAGCACAGCCTGAGATTGAATTGTTTTTCCCCCGTACACAAGCCTCGCGGAGACAAGCAGAGCCTGATACAGAGAACGCTGAGGGATGAGCGGTGCACGTGACACACCAGGAAGTGAGAGAGCCGGCGTGGTCTACCCCCGCTGTATCAGCTGAGAGTGATATGGAGGAACAACACACTGAACAGACCTGCTGGCACTACCAACTCGAGTGGACATGGAGGCAATGGTGGCTCGTCTGGAGGAGATGCACCGCAGAGAGCTTAAGGCTGTACATGTAGAAGTTCAGCAGCTGACAGAGAGACTGGCGAGTGGGGAGACCGCATGGTTCTCCCTGGAAAACTGAGTTTACCATCTAGAGCAGGTACAGAATGTACAAACCTCCCAGGTCTCTGCTATGCAATTACGGCTGGAAGAGTTAGAAGACCGTAGTAGACGTCAGAATCTACGGTTTAGGGGGGTCCCGGAGGCTATAGGATGGGATATGCTGCAGGCTACAATTTCTTCAATATGTGAAAAATTTGCCGGTCCCCTCACCCAACCCTTGGAATTTGAAAGAGTGCATAGAGCCTCGGGTCCCCCGGCGACAAACGCAAATAGGCCAAGGGATGTGATATGTCGTTTCTTCCGTTTTGCACAGAAGGAGTTAATAAGCCGTAAGGCTTGGGAAAGTGGAGATTTAGAACAGGACGGGGCCCTGGTGAAAATACTGCCTGATCTCTCACGGGCCACCCTGCAGCGTAGGGCAATGTTGCGCCCACTTTTGGATAAAATCAAGATGATGGGGGGGTCCTATAGGTGGGGCTACCCCATCGCGTTAATTATAAAAAAAACTCGACATTTACCTTGCGATACCCGTCGGAACTCCTGGAGTTATTTGCCTTCCTTGAAGTGGAGGCATTTGGGATACAGAACTGGTTGCAGCCAATAGTAAACACCTTAAGAAATAAAGTCACTAGTAGAGAAAGGAGACCACGTACTCCAGAAAGAGATGGACTGACAAGAGAAAGTACAATTTCACTTTAAATAGAAGGGAAGATATGGGGTTCGGGTGGGATGCCCCCTATTATGGTCTCCTTTTTTTTTATTAGCTAAAAGGGGCTGCTCCCTCCTGACTCCCCTTTTTTTTCTTTCCCCTTTCCCCCTTTTTTTCCCCCTCTTGGGGGAGGCTGGGTGGAGTGGGTGTCTCGGGGGAGGGTAGATGGAAGGGGGGGTTAAGGGGGGATTTTTTCTCTCCCTTGTCTCCCCCCCCGGGGGGGGGCACTTGGGGTGTCCACCCGGGCTCTCCCTGAGTGGGGAGATGGATAGCTGACCCGTTAATGCTTTAGATCTTAGAATTCAGATATTGCCCCTTTATATACCTGAGAAGAAGGAAGGAACCCTTTTTTCTTCTTTTTATTTTTTTCTTCTTCGAGGGGGAGGGAGGTTAGTCTCTATCTTTACCCCCCCCCCCTTTTTTTGTGTGTTTTTTTGAGGTTTGGGGGGTCTGGTTCATCTGGGGTAGGAAAACAGAGGTAGTAGGTGCACAGAGAGTGATAAGAGGGAGGGGTGGGAGGTGGTTACACTGGAGGGGGGAGTATATAGGGTATTTGGGGAAGACAAACAGGGACACATAAGAGGAATGGGGTTTTTTTTTTCTTTTTTTTTCGGGTTCTTTGGTTTTTTTTTGTTGTTGTTTGTTTGCTGTGAAAAGTAATATTATATTACTGTGGTATCACTGTACAATTTGATGGTGTCCAACAGATATGGCACCCCTATTTAAAAACACATGTTTTTTTTTTGTTTTTTGTTTTTTTAGGAGGCGGGGGGGGGGAGGGGAGACGGTAATGGGTAAAGAGGGGTGGTGGGTTCTTTTTTTTTTTTTTTTTATGTAAGTGTGTATGCATACACAGATGTGTGTTTATAGGAATGGATATGTACGTATATATATATATATATACACGGAGAAAGAAATAATTCTAGAGTGCAATGGAATATATAAGAGGGGTGGTATTATTGTTTCTATTGTAATTATATCATTAGATTGTTATTATGTTATGAAATAAGAAAACTAGCACTGTATTTTTTATTTTTTTTGTACAATTGCTTAATTTAGGTGGCACTATACAACTTGGTATGTGTATATGGAATACTAGGGGGGAATATTCTGATAAAGTTTTGAAAGGGGAAGGTTGAGAATATATGGAATAAATAGGAAAAACAGGAAAATCTGGAGGGAAGATATAAATAATAAATAAGAGGGGAAGAGGGGAGAAAGTACCAGATCTGTTCATACTGACAGCTTAGACAAGATGGGAACTCTAGGGAATCTAAGATAGAACGCACGGTAATTGTAATTAGGAGGAAGCAAGAGAGGGGCACTTTTAGCTTTGCTGTCATTAAACTATATTAGAATGAACACTTTATATCTGCGCAATTGATTATTAAGTGAAACAAACCAAATAAGCGCTAAATCAGTTGCTGGCCAAAACCTATAAGGTGATTCTGAACTTACTAGACTAAATTTTATACCCCAAAATGATGTAACGCAACTCTCAAAAGGTATGAACAAAAACAATGTGCAAAACAACAGTGCATACAAAAATGTTCTCAATATACAAATAAAGTCCAATGAATATCCAAATGTGAAAAATATCCGTTTGCCGTGTCATATCTCTTTGGCTACTGGGGTACCGCATATACTGTACATCTGCAATAAATATTCCCCATCCAGCCAGGTGTGTCAGTGTGGTGCTATTTGCAGAGTCGTGGGCACAGGAATTGGGGACCCAGTACATCCAGCACCTCCATCAGATCTTCTTTGTCAATAGAACAGGAATACATCTTCCAATGGAAATACCTGTTTCAATGATAGATGGAGTAGCCAAGATCGCTGGTGGGGGACCCCAGAAGAAGAGGTTTGGGGCTGCTGTGTACAATATCATTGCATATAGCAGGTGAATATAACAAGTTTTATTCTTTTCAGAAAAAATACACTTGACTTTAAAACGGTTTTAAGGTAAAAAATGTCCCAGAATTTGTATCGCCCCCTCACCTCTCTGAATACTTACCTGAGTCCTAGCATGATCCAGTGCTGTGCCCGAGTGCAGCAGCACTGCTCTCTTTCCTCACAAGACTCAATATGAGCTGTGGAAGCCAATCTTCAGTGATGACACCTGTGTATCTGCAAGCCTCTCACCTTAATGTTGTAAGGTATACAGCAAGAGTTAATGGCAGGCGGTAGTGGTCGGTATTTCCCTCTTAATTAGATAGCTTAGTCCTTCTTGAATGACATCAATATGCGAGGTATAAGCATAAAAACGAAACCAAGCTCATAGCGTGATTCTTCCCCTGACGAAGTCACATGATGTGACGACACACGTCGGGATTGGAGCAATAGGTACCATCAACATCTGAGGGAAGGGTACGAGCTCGGCGCTCGTGGTTTGTTGCAGTTTGTATTTAAAAAAATGTTTGTTTACTTTGTTGCTACATAATAAACTGTTTTAAAACAGGATTACGCTATGGGCATCTCTCTTTCCCATTTTTAAACTCCATATACCGAGACATAGTATAAGGGCTCTGGATAAGAGGCGTTACCAGGATTGTATTGAAGCTTACTAGCTCAGAGCTTGTGTATTGTTGTCTATGCTCTTATTTAAAAAGTGAGTGTGACTACTTATTGTTTGCCACATCCACCTCCCTTTCTTTTTATGGAAACACGCTATGAGCTTTGTTTATTTCTTATGCTCATCTTGAGATCATGCAAGAAGGACTAAGCTATCTAATTAAGAGGGAAATACCGACCACTATCACCTGTGATTAACTCATGCTGTATACCTACAGCAGTAAGGTGAGAGGCTTGCAGATACACTGAAGATTTTTTCTGCACTGGCTATTCGCCAATATTGGTGGAGGGATTCACTTTGTATGCAATATATATTTTAATAGTCACAAACTTATTTGCTGGATCACATCATTTGATTTTTCACTTTTGTTTTTTTCACGTGGACTTTGTCACTTTGTTTTGTTTATTTGATCATTTGTAGTTCATGTCATATGTTTGATAGACATGTGCAGAGTAAAATATTTTGTTTCGGAATTTCGTTTTCATCCGTTACATCAGAGGGGGCGGGGTCACCCATACCTCTTTGGGGAAGCCCGGCTTCCCCATCGTGTCAGAGGGGGCGGAGTCAGGTGATGGGTGGCCCCGCCCTCCACATATAAGAAACGTCAGGCCGCCGGGAACCCGCTGTGTCTCCTCCGTAGAGACAGAAGATGAATGGATTCGCTGCGCTGGATCAGATCAGCCATCGCTGGAGAGATGATCATCCATTGCTGGATAGCAAGAGTGGATTACCACCGCTGGAATTTATTTTTAATAAAGGACTTTTTCAAAAGTGTGTTTGTCTTATTTAACAATTTTTTACACTTTCTTTGTGAAATGGTAGGGGTACTTTTGTACCCCCTTACCATTTCAAACAGGGGGGGCCGGGATCTGTGGGTCCCCTTGTTAAAGGGGACTTCCAGATTCTGATAAGCCCCCCACCCGCAGACCCCCACAACCACCGGCCAGGGTTGTGGGGATGAGGCCCTTGTCCCCATCAACATGGGAAATTTTGTGAAAAACAGTGTAGCGCTTATTTGTTTTTACCACATTACAATGTGACCAATGTAATCAATACATGTATTAGACTGTGCAAAGAAATAAAGAAACATTTAAACACTCATTGCTATATATGCAAAGCTAGAATGTCCAAACAAATATATGAAAAAATATGTCCAAAAAATGGAAAAACAGCATGGAAACAAGTGAAGAGTTCTCCAAATTTTCCAAATTATCTGTGTGTGATACGATGAAGTGAAAACAGTCCTACACCTTCTCCAAGGAATAATCACACAATCACCGCGTGAACCCTCCACCGCATAAAATGGGGGCTTACCAGATTTAATAGATCCTACTCAAAATTATATTTGGAGGATCATATATGCTTGTAGATATACATAGGCTTTTTGGGGTGTTGTCCTTTTCTGGAAGACTTTCAAGTGTGGCTATTTCCTCTGCGGTATGTCTCCATCCACATAAATTATCATAGGTAATGGGATAGATATAAAGGAAGAAAGCAGGGACCACAATAGTGTAACTCCGTTTTTCGTTTCAAGTAATTTAATAAAAAATTATCAAACTCACGTGTACAAAGAACATAAGCGCTTTTTCAATAAAATCTCAGGCTGCAGTGAAGTCCCGACGCGTTTCGTCTTAAGCAGACATCATCTGGGGTACAACTTCAAGGCAGCCCTCCAGTTTATATAGCCAGACCCTCAATCAGGCCTAGATTTCCTCCATCAGTGTCACCACACATCATTTCCGGTATCCAACATGGCCGCCGGCGTGCGTTCCACGCCTCTTTTTAATAGTGTGAAGGGTCTGGTCAAATAACTGGTACATCCCATACTCTTATATATATTGGACGAATCGCTTCCGTGTATCTAAACATGGGGACATGGTGCTTTGAGGGGGTCACAGACCCCCAAAGCATCCTCCCAATGTTGAGGGCATGTGGCCTGGTACGGTTCAGGAGGGGGGGCGCTCTCTCGTCCCCCCCCTCTTTTCCTGCAGCCTGCCAGGTTGCGTGCTCGGATAAAGGATCTGGTATGGATTTTTAGGGGGACCTCCACGTAATTTTTTTGTAATTTGATGCAGGGTTCCCCTTAATATCCATACCAGACCTAAGGGGCCTGGTAATTGAATTTGGGGGAACCCCACGCTTTTTTTTTTTATCAATGACTTTCAATGAGTGTTCTCTGTATTACGGGATTCATTATAGCCACGAGTGATTTTAAAGGACTTTTTTTCCTGCAGAAATGACACTTTGTGCAGGGACAGTTCTAAGCACCAGAAACATGCGCCCCTTCACAGGCATACTATAGACACCCCCCCCCCCCCCCCACCGTACGAAATTTAAGGGAATATTACACTTTTATTGTTTCACTTTAATCATTATTAAAATCACTGCTCCTGAAAAAAACGGCCATTTTTAAAACTTTTTTTTGCATTGATACATGTCCCCCGGGGCAGGACCCAGGTCCCCAGACACTTTTTAGGACAGTAACTTGCATATTAGCCTTTAAAATTAGCACTTTAGAATCTTTTCTCTCTGTCGAATATTTTCTCTATATAATCTTGGACTAATAGAGGTAAGGTTAGGCACATTCGACCACAAGTTCTATAGACACAGATTGTTATTGTGAGAGTCATGTCGAATCTCCTATTCTATATCGAACTGTTGTAACAATGAAAATGAAAAAAAAAAGCATTTATTTATGTCGGATCTTTCATTTTTCAGATTCTGCACTTTCGTTATTGTTTGTCAAAACGAAAACGAAAATACCTGAAATTCGTACGAAAATGCATCGGACGAAAACGAATGCACGTGTCTAATGTTTGATCATTATTAGTATACACTCTTTTATTATTGCACTGTTGGTGCATCCTTTGCATTTTACATTGGAGTCCATGGTGCAGGGATGTACGCTCACCCTTGCAAATACACACAGCCCATGGTAACAAAGAGATAAGCTACTTGGGCTGTGAATCTGTGCACAGGGGCTTGACAGGAAAAGCCAAGGGATCGAAGTAAAGCCATTGTCCGGGATTCCAGAAGTCAGCATAAACAAAGTACAAGCCAGGGTCAGAAGCCGGGGTCAGTCTTGGAACACTGTAACTTGAAAACAGGAACACAAGAACACAGGTAACTTTGGTGACAAGAGACAATGAATTGACCAAGCCCACAAAGTGAGGCAGTGTTTTATACTCAGCTGATTAGGTAACCTGCAACAGCTGATCCAAGAGTGACAGGTACAAACAGAATTGCCCACAGTACTTTATGCAAAACTAGGCATGGCTGGAAAGCAGGCAGAACAGAACTGAGGTGTGGCTCAGAGGTAAAGAAACAGGAGCAAGAACAAACGGTAATTAGTTCAATACCACCCAGAGCCACTTGGGGCACGACCACGCCTGGCCGTCTGAAAGACACGGTAGGGACCGTGACATCACTAGAACAGTTGTAAAAGTTGTCAAGATTATAGGTCTTTTCTTTGTGAGTAAAGCTCTTTTGTGGGGCTGCAACTAACGATTATTTTCATAATCGATTAGTTGGTCGATTATTGTTTTGATTAATCGATTAACCGGTTAACAACCTTAACCACTTTCAGACCGGACCATTTTGCTGGTAAATGACCAGAGGTCTTTTTACACTTTGGCACTGCGCTGCTTTAACTGGTAATTGCGCGGTCATGCAATGTTGTACCCAAACAAAATTTGCGTCCTTTTCTTCCCACAAATAGAGCTTTCTTTTGATGGTATTTGATTGCCTCTGCGATTTTTATTTTTTGCGATATAAACGTAAAAAGACCGCAAATTTTGAAAAAAAATGATATTTTCTACTTTTTGTTATTAGAAAAATCCAATAAACTCAATTTTAGTCATACATTTAGGCCAAAATGTATTCAGCCACATGTCTTTGGTAAAAAAAAAGTCAATAATTGTATATTTATTGGTTTGCGCAAAAGTTGTCACATCTACAAACTAAGGTACGTTTTCTGGAATTTACGCAGCTTTTAGTTTACGACTGCCTATCTCATTTCTTGAGGTGCTAAAATGGCAGGGCAGTACAAAACCCCCCCAAATGACCCCATTTTGGAAAGTAGACCCCCTAAGGAAATTGATAAGAGGCATGTTGAGCCCATTGAATATTTTATTTTTTTGCCTCAAGCGATTGAATAATGACAAAAAAAAAATTTTTTTTTTTTTTTTACACAAAGTTGTCACTAAATGATATATTGCTCACACATGCTATGGGCGTATGTGAAATGACACCCCAAAATAAATTCTGCTGCTTCTCCTGAGTACGGGGATACCACATATGTGGGACTTTTTGGGAGCCTAGCCGCGTACGGGGCCCCGAAAACCAAGCACCGCCTTCAGGCTTTCTAAGGGCGTAAATTTTTGAGTTCACTTCTCACTACCTATTACAGTTTTGAAGGCCATAAAATGCCAAGATGGCACAAAACCCCCACAAATGACCCCATTTTAGAAAGTAGACACCCCAAGCTATTTGCTGAGAGGCATGTTGAGTTCATGGAATATTTTATATTTTGCCACAAGTTGCGGGAAAATTACAAACTTTTTTTTTTTTTTTTTTTTTTTCACAAAGTTGTCACTAAATGATATATTGCTCACACATGCCATGGGCATATGTGAAATGACACCCCAAAATAAATTCTGCTGCTTCTCCTGAGTACGGGGATACCACATATGTGGGACTTTTTGGGAGCCTAGCCGCGTACGGGGCCCCGAAAACCAAGCACCGCCTTCAGGCTTTCTAAGGGCGTAAATATTTGACTTCACTCCTCACTACCTATTACAGTTTTGAAGGCCATAAAATGCCAAGATGGCACAAAACCCCCACAAATGACCCCATTTTAGAAAGTAGACACCCCAAGCTATTTGCTGAGAGGCATGTTGAGTCCATGGAATATTTTATATTTTGCCACAAGTTGCGGGAAAATTACAAACTTTTTTTTTTTTTTTTTTTTTTTCACAAAGTTGTCACTAAATGATATATTGCTCACGCATGCCATGGGCATATGTGAAATGACACCCCAAAATAAATTCTGCTGCTTCTCCTGAGTACGGGGATACCACATATGTGGGACTTTTTGGGAGCCTAGCCGCGTACGGGGCCCCGAAAACCAAGCACCGCCTTCAGGCTTTCTAAGGGCGTTACAGTTTTGAAGGCCATAAAATGCCAAGATGGCACAAACCCCCCCCAAATGACCCCATTTTGGAAAGTAGACACCCCTAAATTTAGGGGTACACTAGTGAGACTAGGTAATAAATGGCGGGTGCCCTGAAACTATAAAAAAATAACTAACCAACCAGCGTCACCTGTAACAGTTATATGGTGATCACTGGTGAAAGGGTTAACTAGGGGGCAATCAGGGGGCTTTATGCGGTAGTATATGGGGGTCCCTGGCGCTATAAAAAGCTGCGGCGAACCTAAATACCTACTTGCCTAACTAGCGTCACCTGTGACACTAATACAGCGATCAGAAAAACGATCGCTTATTAGGCTGGGTTCACACTGGAGCGATGCGGGAACGCCACGAATGCGCGGCGGGTTCCCGCATCGCATGCCTCCCGGCGGCAGTTCACACTGCCCTATGCGAACTGCTGGGAGTGTCAGTGAAATGTTACTGACACCCCCAGATCAGTTCGCATATCGCAGTGCGATCTGCAAACTCGGATCGCATGGTGTGAACACCCATGCGATCCGATTCTGCTGCGGGCCAAAAAAAGGGTCCCGTGCGAATTTGCGGCGGGTGCGGCGGGTGTGGCGGGTGCGGCGAATGGCTGAACTCGAATCGCACAGAGATCGGATGTGATTTGCACTGCAGTGCGAATCACATCCGTTCTCAAACCGCTGCAATCTGAACCCAGCCTTAGTGACACTGGCGACGGGGGGTGATCACGGGGTTAAACCTTTATTGGGGGGGTTAGGGGGGTACCTTAGAACTAAAGGGGGCTAACCCTAACTGCCCTAACAGTTATTAGTCACAAATGACACCCGCCGGGTGATCAGGGGGTTAAACCTTTATTAGGTAATAAATGGCGGGTGCCCTGAAACTATAAAAAAATAACTAACCAACCAGCGTCACCTGTAACAGTTATATGGTGATCACTGGTGAAAGGGTTAACTAGGGGGCAATCAGGGGGCTTTATGCGGTAGTATATGGGGGTCCCTGGCGCTATAAAAAGCTGCGGCGAACCTAAATACCTACCTGCCTAACTAGCGTCACCTGGGACACTAATACGGCGATCAGAAAAATGATCGCTTATTAGGCTGGGTTCACACTGGAGCGATGCGGAAACGCCGCGAATCCGCGGCGGGTTCCCGCATCGCATGCCTCCCGGCGGCAGTTCACACTGCCCTATGCGAACTGCTGGGAGTGTCAGTGAAATGTTACTGACACCCCCAGATCAGTTCGCATATCGCAGTGCGATCTGCAAACTCGGATCGCATGGTGTGAACACCCATGCGATCCGATTCTGCTGCGGGCCAAAAAAAGGGTCCCGTGCGAATTTGCGGCGGGTGCGGCGGGTGTGGCGGGTGCGGCGGGTGCGGCGAATGGCTGAACTCGAATCGCACAGAGATCGGATGTGATTTGCACTGCAGTGCGGTGCGAATCACATTCGTTCTCATAAACCGCTGCAATGTGAACCCAGCCTTAGTGACACTGGCGACGGGGGGTGATCACGGGGTTAAACCTTTATTGGGGGGGTTAGGGGGGTACATTAGAACTAAAGGGGGCTAACTCTAACTGCCCTAACAGTTATTACAGTCACAAATGACACCAATGCAAAAAAAAAAAAAAAAAAAAAAAAAAATGACATTGGTGTCACTGTGACTGGGGGGCAGGGGTAATTGGGGGGGTGATCGGGGGGTAAAGGGGGGGTGTGAGTGTGCCTGGCATGTTCTACTGTGTGTGGGATGTGTTGGTGCAACTCACTGATCCGCTCTCCTCCGTGTCGGAACGAAAAATACCGACACGGAGGAGAGAATACATCACTTCCTCTCCTGTGTTTACATTACAGGAGAGGAAGTGATGTCACCGGGGATTTCTATTCGTCGGGAGCGATCGCGAGGGGGTGGCCATGAATGAATGGCCGTCCCCTCGTCCGGGATCGCTCCCGAACGAAAACCGACCGCCGCAGGCACCGGGCGGGGGCCCGATCGGGCCCCCGACCCGCGGGAGGCAAATCACGTACATGTACGTGCTTATGCCTGCCCGTGCCATTCTGCCGACGTACATCGGCGTTAGGCGGTCGGCAAGTGGTTAAAGAAAAAAGTGGGTCAAATTGACGTTCATTTTCAACCACAGTGACAGGAAAATTTGGAAATAATAGAAAACTTCTCGGTCAAAGGAATTTGCAGACAGTGTATGTGGTTTTCGTTCAGAAATGAAGTGAAAATTTCAAACAAAATTCTTTCAGTGAATGTATAAAGATTTTTCATCTGAATATTTTCACCTGAAAATTGATCCGTGAGGCCAGCATAAAACTCAGTACACACCTATGCAGTTTTTGCTTTTGATCTGTTTCTGAAGTGCTTTTTGCTGTGCGTTTTTTGATTTTTGCGCACATGATTTTACTGCAATTTGCATTTTTGCATTTTTTTTGGGGGAAATTAAAAAAAACAAATTGCTGCAAAAACGCATTACATTATTTTCTGCAGCTTCTCCATTGAAGTGTATTGAACCAAAAAAGCACAGTTTTGCGTTAAAAGTCCCTGACCCTTTCCAAATATGCAGCGGCTGAAAAAAGCACAGATATGAACGTGTCCCATAGGAAACCATGTAAATGAACTGTAGTGCGTTTCTGCAAAAAGCATGATTAAACATATACCGTATATACTCGAGTATAGGCCGACCCGAATATAAGCCGAGGCCCCCAATTTACCCCCAAAAAACTGGAAAACTTATTGACTCGTGTATAAGCCGAGGGTGAGACATGGCTGTCCATCCCTGTGTGTCCGTCCATCCCTGTGTGTGTGTCCGTCCATCCATCCCTGTGTGTGTGTCCATCCATCCATCCATCCCTGTGTGTGTGTCCGTCCATCCATCCCTGTGTGTGTATCCATCCATCCATCCATCCCTGTGTGTGTGTGTGTGTGTGTGTGTGTGTGTATCCATCCATCCATGTGTGTGTGTGTGTGTGTGTGTGTGTGTATCCATCCATCCATCCCTGTGTGTGTGTGTGTGTGTGTGTGTGTGTGTCCATCCATCCATCCATCCCTGTGTGTGTGTCCGTGCAGCCTTGTGTGTGTGCCCAGCCTACCTGTGTCCCGAGCCTCCTCCGTCCCGAGCCTCCTCCGTCCCGAGCCTCCTCCGTCCCGAGCCTCCTCCGTCCCGTGCCTCCTCCGTCCCGTGCCTCCTCCGTCCCGAGCCTCCTCCGTCCCGTGCCTCCTCCGTCCCGTGCCTCCTCCGTCCCGTGCCTCCTCCGTCCCGTCCCTCCTCCGTCCCGTGCCTCCTCCGTCCCGTGCCTCCTCCGTCCCGTGTCGTGCCGATGGATCGCCGCTCCAGGATCGCCGCTCTTCTCGGCGGCCATTCTACAATTCAAAAGCCGCGCCTCCGCCTCCGCCTGTGATAGGCGGAACACTCAATTTCCCAGCAGCCTGTGTTCCGCCTATCACGGACATCGTCTCATCCTCGTCCGTAGTACGAGGATGAGCGGATGTCCGTGATAGGCGGAACACTGACTGCTGGGAAATTCAGTGTTCCGCCTATCACAGGCGGAGGCGGAGAAGGAGGCGCGGCTTTTGAATTTTAATGTCCGCCGTCTGTCTGCTCGATACGCTGATCGAGCAGTCAGACAGCGGTGACTCGAGTATAAGCCGAGGGGGCACTTTCAGCCTCAAAAAAGAGGCTGAAAATCTCGGCTTATACTCGAGTATATACGGTAGATGTGAACCAGGCCTAAGACGTTTAGTAACATAATGGGCTTAAAAAGACTAAAATTAGCACAAAAAAAAGCAGACAACTACTGGAAGGGGTTCATTTTTTACTGTAGAACAGTGAAAGTAATATTTACAGTAGTGATCATATTTTGTACTATAAAGGGCTCATTTTAGGTTTTTTATAAACCCCATTATGTTACTGGCCGATTAATCGATTATGAAAATAGTAATCGATTAATTTCATAAATCGATTAGTTGTAGATTAATGGATTAGTTGTTTTAGCTCTACTCTTTTGTTCATGTTTTACAAAAGTGCAAGTCTTACACAAGGGTTCATCGCATCTATACATCCCTTTAGGGGGGTTAAGCATAGGGCATCACCTTTTTAAAAACATTTCAATTTACTAGGTGCTATTTTATTCTTTAGTGTAGGGGCCCTCCTGTAAGTGACCTTGGGTCTTTCACATAAGGTAGTAGTGAGATGGGGGTCTTGTTTTAGGATGTTCCAGTGCTTATTGAGAATATGTTCCATCTTCTTATATGGTCTGTGAAACCCTGTGATAAATCGTACAACTGATGTCTCCTGGGGGTTTAGCATTTTTGTGTTTTTTTCTGGGGAGAAAGGTGTTGTATGCCTGGTCTACTATATTATATGAATATCTCTTTTCAAAGAATGTTTAAGATGTGTACTCTGGGAGATATAGTTGCAATCTCTAGAGCAATTTTGTGTCACTCTGCAGAACTATCCTTTGGGTATATTTGTAACCCACTGAGGATGGTGACAACTGTAAAAATGAAGGTATGAATTTCCCGCAGTGGGTTTAGTATAGTTACAGGCAAAGATTTTGTTGTGTTCATGATTTAGTTCAAGGTCCAAAAAAGCAAGGGTGTCCTTGTTCCAGACAGCTGAAAAATAAAGTCCTAGGTTGTTTGTGTTGCAGTGGGCAACAAATTTATCAACCTGGGACGTAGTACTGTCCCAAATGATGGCAATGTTGTCTATATACCTAGCATAAAATACCACGTACTTGTCAAAGGGGTTATCTTTCCATATAGACCGATTTTCCCACAGACCCATGGTCAGGTTCACATAGGATGGGGCAAAAAATTGGCTCCCATCGCTGTACCATGGGTCTGCAGGTAGAACTCTCCATCAAAATGGAAATAATTATGCGCTAAGCAAAAGGAAGTGGCGTCCAAGGCATGGGATCTGTTGATAAAAATTGTTGCAATAAAAAAATAAGGTGTACTATAAAAGTCTTTCCGCATAAAGGCTGCCTCTTTTTTGTCTATAACTTGTTCGATGATGGCTTTATTGATAAGGGTCTTTACTTGTATGTGAAAGGCAGTGTTAATTTAGTCAACTAAATGACAACTAAAACTATTGAGATGATTAAAATACAACTAAAAGCCATTTTAGTCAAAAGACTAAAATGAGACAAACTAAAACGGCATTTTAGTCAAAAGACTATGACTAAAGCTAAAATTGTAATTACTGAAATGTACTGGAGATTTTAGTCAACTAAAACGTAGGACATTTTAGTCGACTAAAATGTACTGGAGATTTAGTCGACTAAATACGACTAAAACTAAGACAATTTCAGAAGACTAAAACGGGACTAAAACTAAAATGCAAAAGGAAGGCAGATGATCTGTTTGCAAGTTTTGTGTATGTCTTAGTGTCAGAAAGTAACCTCATAGCCTCAGCCACAAAAGTCATTCTATCCTGGATAACAATCCCACTCCCCTTATCTGCTTGTTTAATGACAAGGTCTGGATTGGTAAGGAAACGTTTAAGTGAGGCCTTCTCACATGGGCTGAGGTTGTGGTGCTGATATTTGCTAGTGGTGGCAGATTGTTGGTATCGTTTTTGGAATTCAGCAAAAAACATTCTATAGAAAGATTCCAGATACGGTCCCTTAGATTTGGTGGGATAGAAAAGCAATTTATGTTGTAACTGTGTATGTACTACTGGAGGTGATGTCTGAAGATGTTGCATGAATAGTGCAAGATCCAAATCAAAGTTGATCTCGCTAGAATCTGCACAAAAATCATGGGTGCTAACAAAACATTCTGGGGCATCTTCTGGGTTGAGCTCTATAGAGGCAAGTGAAGAAAAAAGAAAATAAAAATCTACAGCCACTGGTTTATTTTTGGTAGATTGTATATGGAAGAACCTCTTTAAAGTAAGTTCCCTTATAAATTTGTTGAGGTCCTTAAAGAGTTTAAATGAGTTAGGTTGTATAGTGAGACCTCTACTCAACAAAGAGGTGTCTTCAGCAGACATAAATTGAACAACTTATCTGTAGTTTAGCACTGTTTTTTTTTGTTTTCCACGTCCTCCCCTGCATCCTTGCCTGTGTTTTCTACCGAGGGTTCCTCTCCGGCTCCTTGCGGCTTTCACAGCCCAGATTTGGCTTCGCTCGGGCCACGCTCCAGCCATCAGCCATACCCCATCAATTATGAGCACATCTGTACTTACCCACATGTAAGTGGTGACCAAATATATTATGTTACATTAAAACATTGCACTCAGGTGCTTTTTCTGACTTTTCTTTCCATGTTGATTCTGAGTTGGCTTCACTCCCAAGAAGAGCATCCCTTTGTGCCTGTTTTGCTATAGACTCCACCATCATTCACTCCAAGATCCACTATTCATTGCCCCTCAGAATTGACTGGACTCTTGATTTATACTTGGACTTTTTACTATTGATTTTATCTAGCCTTGTTTTTACCACTGGATGTATTACTAATTCTTAATTCACTAATTGTGAGACACTATTTTGGTACTATCATCTGCAGTTTTTTATGTTTTTCTCTGTGAAGTTTTGTATAGCAGCTAGGATTACTGATATGATGACCACTATTACTATTAATTCTTTTTAATGCTTGTGATATGATATGATTATATATATATATATATATATATATTTATTATTACATTTTTCCAGTTAATAGTAATCCTTTTTTTAATTTCAGATCTAATATTGCACATTTTTTTGTTTTTCGGGTTTTTGTTAATCGTGACCAATCATTTGTATATTTTCTTGATTATATTGTATGCTTATTTTTTGATTCCCTTTTTTATTCCTTTTATGGAATTGATCAATGAAATAGAGAGTTTCATAAATATGACGTACTTGGTACACTACCTCTTGAGTAGGGATGAGCTTCGCGTTCGAGTCGAACGTACGTTCGACTCGAACATTGGCTGTTCGTCCGTTCGGCGAAATCCGAACATTTTGGTCCATTCGCGTCAAATTCGTGTGCGATGGCGCAGTGCATTGCTGGCTCATGATTGGCCAAGCATGCACTGTGACCCCGCATGCTTGGCCAATCGCAGCGCCAGCAGCGAGGAGAGCCATGATTGGCCACAGGCAGGATGCCTGTGGCCAATCATAGCTCAGGCTGTGTAGTGCACGCATGGGAACAGAGGGGCGCCAGACTGAGTGCAGTATAAATCATATATTTAATAAAAACAAGTAGTAACTCACAGGTTAAATTAGATGAGTTCAGTATGCAGTGAAAATCGCCAGTCCTGGAGTCTCATAAATGTCTTCCCTTTGCAGCCTGGGGCACTGGTGTGATCTTACAGGGATCCAGAAAATGCTGGGAACCAGGAGGCAGGAAACAAGAAGCAGCTGGTCGTGACTTCACAGGAACAGGAAGTGTGATTATTCACAGTGGCAAGGAATGGTAATGCATTTCGAAGCTACAGCTTCTTCATCAGACCATGATTAGCTGGCAAACCTGGCAGTCTTATATTACAGAGGAAATAGAAACAGAGAGATCTGATGGGCTGGCCGGCCCGTCAATCAAATACACAGATTCAAAGAGGTAGATGGCTGGAGACCGAAGAGAATGTAAATATGAGTAAGAAGCTTGCTGATTAATAGTGGAAGATAAGTTTATAACGTTTGCAGAAATCGATCAATTCACTAATTGATTAAATACATAAATATAAAATGTATAAATATACCTCAAATTTAAAATGAATACATTTTTATAAATAAATTAACTAAAAAAAAGAATTAAGAAAATTATTAGCAATTTGGAAATCAATTGATTATTATAAATTATAATGAATTAATAAAATGGTGAGAATGGAGGAAAGAGAGGACTCTATGCTAGGTATAATATTAAGTTTCTAAGTTATATCATGACCAAAACATCATGTACATGTTCACAACATGCAGTTGTAAACATGTACATGTGCAACAAACGCATGTATATACGTGAGTATATACAAACATCTTTCTGTCCCAATACTCTCTAGAGGGAACATACTATTGTATAAAAAAGGGGAAGGGGGAAGAGAGAAAAAAAAAAAAAAAAAAAAAAAAAAGGGGGGGGGGTGGTAAAAACAAAAAGGGGGGGTGGTAAAAAAAAAAAAAAAAAAAAAAAAAAAAAGGCGGTGCCAAATTTGTGTCTGTTGCCCAAATGAGCTATTTAGTGGATAAAACTGGGTATCCATTCACCAGTAACCGGGCAACCCACTGAGGCATGACCAGGGGAAAATCACACCAGCACCTGATTAAATAACAGTGCTGATTTCGATCTCCTCGTTCATTCCTCTAGGCGACATAGTATCCAAAGTGAAAATCCAATACGTTTCCTGACGACACAGTCTTTTGAAACGTTCTGCTGGGGGAAATTTATCTGGAATTGATTCAAGGACCCAAACTTTTAGATCCTTGGATGATTGTTTATGATATTCTAGAAAGTGGCGGGGGACACTGTGTTTAGGGAGACCAGCATCGACAAATCTGCGATGTTCCCCAAATCTGGCTCTAAGGGCTCTGATTGTACGGCCCACATATAGCATGCCACAAGGGCAGGCTAGACAGTAAACCACAAACATGGAAGAACAGTTATGGAAGGTGTTGAATGTGTATGTCTTACCCTTATGAGCAAAGGATTTTTGACCATGTTCAATATGAGCACAAGTCAGGCACAGGGATTTTTTACACTGAAACATACCCACCAGAGGAATGAGTGTTAGTTGAATGTTATTGGATATAGATTGGGCATATTTAATTTTGCTAGGAGCGATTTTCCCTTTTATATTTGGAGCCTTCCTATAGGCAAATTGTGGCACTGTAGGAATACTGGTTTTTAAGTGTGGGTCTTGCTGTAGTATAGACCAGTGTTTTTTGAAAACGCTCTCCATTTTCCAGTGTTTGTTGTGATATTGGGTTATGAATCTTGTTCCTACATTTTCTTGTGATCGCTGTTTTGATTTTGGAATGTCATTGGTATTGTAAACCATATGAGCCTGATCGATAAGGTCTGGGGGGTAGCCTTTCTCTATAAATTTCTGTTTGAGGTGAACACTTTGTGCATTATAGTCCTCCAACCTAGTGCAATTGTGCCGTAACCGGCAAAATTGACTTTTGGGGACATTTTTAACCCATCTCGGATGGTGACAACTGGTGAAATGTAAAAAAGAGTTCCCTGATGTGGGCTTGGTGTAACCTTTAGCTATAATTGTGGACTCTTGGTGACTGAGTTCCAGGTCCAAAAAACAAAGAGAAGTGGCATTTATTTCTGAGGTAAAGGAAAGACCAAAATTGTTAGAGTTGCAGTGTGATAGAAATTCCTGTACAGTATGAGGAGGACCATCCCAGATGATAATAATGTCATCGATGTAGCGCCCATAGAAGACCAGGTGCGCTGCGAATGGGTTATGTGCCCATATGTACCTGGTCTCCCATAGGCCCATCGTGAGATTTGCATAACTGGGGGCAAAATTTGCCCCCATAGCAGTCCCAGTATTCTGAAGGTAATAATCATCCTCAAAGTTGAAGTAATTATGTTCCAGGCAGAATCTGGTCGCTTTCAGAATAAACTGTGACTGTCTGGAATTGATGTCACTGTCCTCGGATAAAAAATGCAAAACCGCCTGTAGTCCAACCTCATGCGGGATCGAGGTGTACAATGAACACACATCCAACGATACCCACAGATATGTTGGTTCCCAAGTATATGGTTGTAATAACTCTAGGAGATGGGTACCATCCCGGATATACGAGGGGAGAGCTTGGGCCAGAGGTTGGAGGAATTGATCGATGTAGAGAGAATAACTGGTGGTAATACTCTCCATGGATGCCACAATGGGACGTCCAGGAGGATTCTCAAGGTTCTTGTGTACCTTTGGAAGATGGTAGAAGTACGGTACATTGTAATATTCTCTATGGAAGAAAGAGGCTTCAGCTTTAGAAAGGACACCCTCAGATGAAGCTATGGTAATCAAATTCTTGGATTCCTTGATGAAATCTGGTAAAGGGTCTGTTTTTAGTTTTGTATATGTGCTACGATCAGAAAGTAGGCGGTGTGATTCATCAAGATAGGTGGCTCGGTCTTGAATGACTATACCACCGCCTTTGTCTGCCATTTTGATAATTATTTGTTCGTTCTTACTTAAGTTGTTTATAGCTAGACGTTCTTGAGAGGTGAGATTGGCTTTATTATGTATGGATTTGGATTGTTTACATATTTCCAGAAGTTCTGAATATACCACCTGATAAAATGATTCTATGTAGGGGCCTTTGTTATGTGTGGGGTTAAAGATAGACTTTGGTTTAAAAGAGGTATGTTTAATAGGTGGAGAATGGGCTAGTTGTTGGAATTCAAGAATTTGCTCCATATTATCACAATCCTCCCATAGTTCCATCAAATCGCTCATGGCTCGTATTTCTATGGAGGTATCGAGAATGGTGTCAGGCACTGGGATGGTGTTGACATTGGCTACTATGGTATCTTTGTGTTTGTTGGCCTGTAGACTGAAATGTCTCTTGAGAGTAATATTTCGGATGAATTTGTTCAAATCTTTGAAAATGGTAAATGGATTAAGTGGAATAGTAGGGGCGAAATTTAGACCTCGTTGTAATAATGACAGTTCATCATCAGTAAATGTAATGGAAGACAAATTGAAGATCTTTACAGTCTCCGCATTTTTTCTGGGTGTGGTGTGTTTAGATCTGCCCCCTCTCCTGCCTCGTCGTCGTCGTGTTTTCTTTTGTTGGGGCTGGATCGGGGGGTTAGGCATAAAAAAGATGATTTATTGAGAGCACTAGGAGAACCAGGTGGGTGGCCAATGTTTCCAGCCACATCATGTATAGGATCACTATCTCTGGCTGGTGCCAAGGGCGTAATTGAAAGATCACAAGTAGGGACAGTGTTATCAGTCATACCTAATGCAATTGGTGCATCATGGATAATGGTGACGGGATCAATGGATGATGAAATGGTAGGGGTGGTGTCCTCTGTCGCTATAATAGCAGTGGTTAGTGTACCTGAGGCAGATGTAGTATTGGACAAATCTCTATTGGTGGTATCTGTACGACTCAGTAGTGCACGCCCCACACTATATAAGGCCGCCATCGCGGCGGCCTCGTGTAGTGTGTTGGCGTCTGAAGCAGTGGGTGTTCTGTGTACCTTCAACACAGTACACACCGATCGTTTTCGGCCGATTTTCTATCTTGCTGTTGTGTAGTGGTTATTGTCTGTGTGCCCTGACCGCAGTATACACCGCTATATTCACCTCACCTATATAGCTAGTGATCTATCTTTATAATAGAGCTTGCAGTCAGTAGTGTTAGGAGATAGTGCGTGCTGAGTTAGAGTAGGATTTTGCAATATCAATCAATTGGATCGCTCAGCAAATGCTGTCTCATGTACCCCTTAAATGGACAAAGCCTACTTGATCTTTATGTGCAGCCACTGCGCCCATCAAGCGCAGCCACTGTGCCTATCAAGCGCAGCCACTGTGCCCATCAAACGCAAGTACTGTGCTCATTAAACGCAGCTACTGGTGCCACTAGCGGCTGGTGCTCAACATTTTTGGGGAGGCGCAAACAAACTGAAAAAAGAAAATCAATTGCGGCCACTGTGCCCATCAAGCCCAACCACTGTGTCTATCAAACGCAGCCACTGTGCCCATCAAGCGTAGCCCCTGTGCCCAGCAAGTTCAGCCACTGTGCCCATCAAATGCAACCACTGTGCCCATCAACCACAGCCACTGTGCCCATCAATTGCCACCACCCTGCCCATCAAATGCAACCACTGTGTCTATCAAACGCAGCCACTGTGCTCATCAAGCGCAGCCACTGTGCCCATCAAATGCAACCACTGTGCCCATCAAACGCCGCCACTGTGCCCATCAAATGCAGCCACTGTGCCCATCAAATGCTGCCATTATGCCCATGAAACGCAGCCACTGTGCCCATCAAAGGCAGCTACTGTGCCCATCAAGAGCAGCCATTGTGCCAACTACCATACCTATCAATTGCTGCCAGTATGCCCATCAATTTCTGCCAGTGTACCCATCAATTGCCGCTCCTGTGCCCCATCAAATGCTGCCAGTGTGCCCATCATTTGCCGCTGCAACTGTGCCCCATCAAATGCGGGCAGTGTGTATCACCCCGGCACTTGCCTGTCTCGCAGCGGGTCAGTGGCGGTGTCCTGCGTGCTCCTTGATGTCTTCTTCCGTCCTCTCTATCAGGCGTCCAATCACAGCGTCTGATGTTTCAGCCAATCAGGTGACAGATAACAGACCCGAGCACCTGATTGGCTGAGAGGTGGTTCAGTGTTAGCAAAGTGAATTCCTTCGCTTTGCTAACAAACAATTGAGTGAGCAGCAAACGCACAGCATTGCACCTGCTGTTCACCTTTTTGGTGCCTATTAGAGTCTACGGCTCTAATCAGGTGCTTCCAAAAAAAAAAAAAATCACTATAATTCAGGTGCCCAGCGCCAGAAAAGGGGCCAGACACCTGAATAGGGGGTGTCAGCGGGGACTATAAATAGATTCATGCAAGGCATGAATCTATCTATGGTGATAGAGCGGTGACAGAAGAGAGGGGGCAGCGCTCCTGCGCCCTTTACGGACGCACTGCCACTGTATGTTATACTTTTCATTTAAAGCCCCTCTCAGAGATAAAATCCACATCCCTGCCTGTTGTAGCCACTTCCTATTGGATGGGCTATGGTAAAAAAAAGGTGGACGTCAGCAGAGAGGATTGGAGGAGACTGGTGGTCCCCTGGGTCAGTGGTACTCCTAACAGTGGGGATGTGGGATCTAGTTTGGGGATTTACGTGGGTATATCTGGCTTCACACAGTAAGGGGGAAAAGGCCTAATAGAAAAAGATAGTGGGTATTTAAGTCAAATAATGAAGAGGTAGAGAAAACATTTTGGGAGCCCAATGGATCCAGCAAATTATGCATTCTAATTATTTTCCTATTGCATTCTTCTTTCTTTTCTCCAGTACCCCTACATTAAACTCCCACTTAAATTAATATTTTATTGATTCATAGGCAGAACAAATGTCATTTGTAATTATATGGCAGAGGTTGCAGTGTGGTGACACCAGCACCAGTGCCTAAGGCCCAATTTTTCTGCTCCTGTTTAACAGGGGCGTTTAAGTACAATTTTTGATGCAATGCTTTGCAGCAGGGCTAATTCCTGCAATAAAACTAGAGTATATGAAAGAGGTTGCAGTGTGGTGGCACCAGCAGCAGTGCCTAAGGCCAAATTTTTCTGCCCCTGTTTAACAGGGACATGTAATTACAATTCTTGATATAATATTTCACAGGAGGGCCCCTTCCTGTGCCCACTCAGAGTAACGGTGAGGACCACAACCACCAAAGGTCAATTTTTCTACCACTGTTCAACAATGGCATGTAATTACAATTCTTGATATAATCGTTCACAGCAGGGCGCTCCAGAGCCCACCAAGAGTCACTTTGAGGGCTTACAATGTTGTGGCAAAACCAACACCTTGTTCCGCCATTTCTGCAGAGCATATAGGGCAGGCCCCTACTTTCAAACATCCAACTTACAAACATCTCCTACTTGCAAATGGAAGACAACAGCAAGTGAGATGAAAAAAGATGGACGAAAAAACAAATTATACAGGGGTGATAACCCTTCCCTATGTTTTCCAAAAAGCTTAAAAATAGTTTTTTGGACTGGAGCTACACTTTAAAAATGTACCAGTTGAAAATTACAAACAGATTCAACTTAACACAACAAACCTACACAGTCCCTGTCTTGTTTGCACCGCCTGTATACTGCTGTTCTGAGTATATAGGGCCTGGGGGCCACACGCATTTCCTTTTTTTAATATGGGTACAGGGTTCCCCTTAATATGCGTACAAGACCCAAATAGACTGGTAATGGGCAGGGAGGGCTACCCATGCCATTTTTCTCAATGATTTTCAACCATATTGCAGGAACCAGATATAACATTAAAACCGCAAGCAGTTTTAAATGGTGTTATTTCCGTTTAATGTCATTTTGTGCAGGGACTGTTCTAAACACGGGAAAGACGTGGCACTTCACAGGCATACTACAGACACCCCCCAGGCACGATATTTAAAGGAATATTTCACTTTTTTTTTCACTTTAATCGTCATTAAAATCAGTGCTCCCGCCAAAACGGCCGTTTTTAAAACTTTTTTTTGCATTGACCCATGTCCCCTGGGGCAGGAGTCAGGTCCCCAAACCCTTTTTAGGACAGTATCTTGCATATTAGCCGTTAAAATTAGCACTTTTCATTTCGAACGTTCGAGTCCCATAGACTTCAATGGGGTTCTAACGTTCGTTCGAATTTGGGGTCCGTTCGAAAGTTCTGGTGCGAACCGAACCGGGGAGTGTTCGGCTCATCCCTACTCTTGAGCTCTTTTATAACTTATCCAAACTTGCATGGTCCGATTGATATACCCTCTGTGGCAAGTTTAAAAAACTAGAGAGAATAATGCCATGTACAGACGATCGGAATTTGACAACCAAACCATGAATTTATTTCCGACGGATGTTGACTGAAACTTGTCTTGCATACACACAATTGCACAAATGTTTTCGTAAATTCCAATTGGCAAGAACTCGCTGACGTACAACACGTACGACGGGACTAGAAAAAGGAAGTTCAATAGCCAGGGCGCCACCCTTTGGGCTCCTTCTGCTAACCTCAGGTTAGTAGAAGTTTGATGAGAGACGATTCGTGATTTTTAGCCTTGTGCTTTTCAGATTGTTACTGTCCTTCAGTTTGTGTTTGTGCTTTTCAGTGCATGTAGTCAGTTTGTATCTGTTTTTCAGTGCATTCTTTTATAGTTCGTATCAGTTTTTTCAGTGCGCTCTTGTCCACTCATTTCTGATTTTCAGTGCGTTCTGTTATTTCGTTCTGACCATCCGTTTTCTAGCCATGTTGTGGATACGTACTCATCATAGAGTTTGTGCTATGTGGGGGCTTAGTGTTGGGGTTTTTACTTTGACCCAAGCCCAGTCCATGAACAGGGCAGGGAGGAGCTCATGGACGAAGAATTGGTTACTCCAGCGTGACTAATTCTTGCACATGCCTATGTTTAAATTTTTTTTTTTTTTCTATAAATGTGCCATAGTAACATACAAACCCATTAGATAACAAAATCTTATTACAAAATACAAAGTATCCTATATAGCACACCCGGGGAGAGAGGAAAAGAACGAGATGGGAACCAGCGTCTACTTTCCCTCTCTACCCTTCCCTTTTAAAACCAACGAGAGAGCGGCTTAACGGTGGAGCCTTCGTACTAGCCGCTGATAGTCGGCGTTATAACCCACCCCATCTTTGAACGAAAGGAGCGTGAGAAGGAGGGTCATCCCCTCCACCCTCTTGACTTCCGGCAATAGGTTTGTTAGCCCGACTTACTTCTTAAATCCACCCTCCCACTGGCTATCCCTAAATATTTTAATTACTCAATATACCACCATGCTTTTCCCTTGACCAAGGCTCCCACATTCTAATAAACTCTTTGAGGTTACATCTCCTTACATAAGCCGCTCTCTCTTTGCAGAGGGTTTCATTCATAACAGCAATCCAATTTTTGACAGTAGGGGCCACCTTCGATTGCCATCTTATTGCTATCAGTTTCCTAGCTTGGAATAAACTTCTCCAGATGGCTACCGTTTTACTCCTATTTTCCCCTAACTCCTGCCTGTATCCCAATAGAAAGACCTGTGCTTCTTTTTTTAACTTAATATCAAATGTTTCCTGCAGAATGTTAATCACTCCATCCCAATAACGAAATAGTTTGGGGCATGTCCACATCATATGTAGTAGGTCCCCCGAACCCCCACATCTTGGGCAGCAGTCATCCTCTCTCTTACCAAACTTAAATATCCGTTTAGGAGTATAATATGCCCTGTTTAGCAGCATTAGCTGTGATATTTTTTGTGACGGAGGCCGAGCAACGGACACCAAGGAAGATGCCTCCAGTATCCTCCTCCACTGTTCTTGTGTTATTATTCCTATATCGTGTTCACATTTTAATTTTACTGAATCTAATTTCCCCTCACCATTAACCTGTTTACTTATTTGTCCATATATTTCTGAAATTAGTCCTTTAAGGACACTAGCCTGAGCTATACGTTGCAAAAGAGGGACTTCTTTCCAATACAGGGGTTGGTTTCTAAATTGAACTTTCAAAGCCTGACTCACCTGAAGATAAGTAAAGTATGTATTTTGCAGTACCGTATATACTCGAGTATAGGCCGACCCGAGTATAAGCCGAGGCCCCCAATTTACCCCCAAAAAACTGGGAAACCTATTGACTCGTGTATAAGCCGAGGGTGAGATATGCCTGTCCATCCCTGTGTGTGTGTCCATCCATCCATCCATCCCTGTGTGTGTGTGTGTCCATCCATCCCTGTGTGTGTGTGTGTCCATCCATCCATCCATCCCTGTGTGTGTGTCCATCCATCCATCCATCCCTGTGTGTGTGTCCATCCATCCATCCATCCCTGTGTGTGTGTGTGTGTCCATCCATCCATCCATCCCTGTGTGTGTGTCCATCCATCCATCCATCCCTGTGTGTGTGTGTGTGTGTGTGTGTGTGTGTGTGTGTGTGTGTGTGTGTGTGTGTGTGTGGCCTTGTGTGTCCAGCCTACCTGTGTCCCGAGCCTCCGTCCGGTCCCGAGCCTCCGTCCGGTCCCGAGCCGAGCCTCCGTCCGGTCCCGTCCCGTCCCGAGCCTCCGTCCGGTCCCGTCCCGTCCCGAGACTCCGTCCGGTCCCGTCCCGTCCCGAGCCGAGCCTCCGTCCGGTCCCGTCCCAGGATCACCGCTCTTCGTCGGCGCCCATTCCCCTGTTCAAATGCCGCGCCTCCCTGTCTGTGATAGGCGGAACACAATTTCCCAGCAGTCTGTGTTCCGCCTATCACGGACATCCTTTCATCCTCGTCCGTAGTACGAGGATGAGACGATGTCCGTGATAGGCGGAACACAGGCTGCTGGGAAATTCAGTGTTCCGCCTATCACAGGCGAAGGCGGAGCCGGAGGCGCGGCTTTTGAATTATAGAATGGCCGCTGTCTGTCTGCTCGACACGCTGATCGAGCAGGCAGACAGCGATGACTCGAGTATAAGCCGAGGGGGGCACTTTCAGCCTCAAAAAAGAGGCTGAAAATCTCGGCTTATACTCGAGTATATACGGTATATTAAATTACCTTTTCAATACATCAAATTTTTTCAGTGTATTTCCCATATATAGTTGCTGCAGTCTTTTTAATCCCTGTTTTTCCCAAACCTTATTTTTTCCTATTGGTAATAGTTCCTGCAGATTGCTATTATTCCAAATAGAGGTAAATATATTAAAACCACTGTATTTCATCACCTTTTTAATTGTTTTCCATATTTTAATAATCATTCTAGTTGTTGGATTCTTATAAGTGAAAGAGTTAGCCTCTAATGTTTCAACTATTGTGTCATGCAGTGCTCCCGTTAGTAAGATTTTCCCGTTAGGGGTCCCTCCATTCGAATCCACACAACCCATCAGATGTTGCAATTGTGAAGCATAATAGTAATGCTTAGGATTGGGCAATGAAACCCCCCCCTTCCCCTATTGGGAGTTGTAAAGTACACAGCCTAATTCTAGCTTGCCCCCCTTTCCAGATTAATTCCCTAAATAAACTTTCTATTTTATTAAACCATTTTTTAGGTATCCACACTGGGGCATTATGTAATAGGTACAGAAGTTGGGGCAGCCACACCATTTTTATCAAGCTACATCTGCCTGCTGTTGATAATGGCAACTGTTTCCAAATATCATTTTTTTTTCTTCCATCTAGCAAGTAGTGGGACAAGATTTTTATTTAAATATTGTCTGGGATCTCTTGTTATTATAATCCCCAAATATTTCAATGTGTCTACAACTGCCAACTGGGGCAGCACAGGTATTATTGCTTCTTTAGTTATATCTATCGGAAGTAATTCAGACTTCGTCCAATTTATTTCCAACCCAGAAAACCCACCAAACTTTACCACCGTGCCCATTGCCCTCAATAATGAGTCCCCCGCATCTCCCAAGAACAGTAATATATCGTCCGCATATAACGCTATTTTCTCCTCACCTGTAGTTCACTGAAAACCCATTATTTCTGAGGTTTTTCTTATGGAGATAACCAGGGGCTCCATCGCCAGGGCAAAGAGCAAGGGGGACATTGGGTACCCTTGTCCTGTACCTCTTTCCAATTCTATCCTTTCTGACATTGCATTATTAACTTTTAATCTAGCAGTTGGCCTATCGTACAACATCCTGATCCACCTGATCATTGCTGGGCCAGATCCAAACTTCTCCAATACTCGCCACATATATCCCCATTCTACAGTATCAAATGCTTTAGTCACGTCCAGTGATAATATGGCTCTTGATCCCTCGTTTTCTGTTGAGGTTTGTAAATTTAAAAATGCTCTCCTAATGTTTGTACTGGTAGATCTATTGGACATGAAACCAGCTTGATCAGGATGAACCAGTTTAGATGTATATTTATTTAACTTTGGCCAGAATTTTTGCATCTGCACATAGAAGGATAGGATAGGAAGGATATTGGTCTGTATGCAGCAACATCCAGTGGATCCTTCCCCTCTTTGTGAAGCACAATAATAAATGCTTCCAACATTGAAGCGGGTAAATGACCCACCTCCAGTGCGCCTCTCAATGTTTTTAAAAGTTCAGGGATCAGTACTTCCCCATAGTATTTATATGTTTCCACTGGCAAGCCATCTGGGCTGGGGGCTTTTTTATTGGCCATATCGGTTACCGCCTGCTGCAATTCCATAAGTGAGATTGGGGTTTCCAAATCCTCCCTCTCTTCTTGTGTTATTTTGGGTATCTCCAAATTCTCTAAAAAATCTTCTATTTGTTCCCTCCCACTTCTTGCCCTACTGGTATATAATTCCTTGTAGTATTCCTTAAAGGTAAATACTATTTTTTTGGGGTTTGAATTTATCTCCCCGCCCATAGTCCTAATAGCAGAAATAGTGGATGCTGGGGCATTGGACTTTACCACTTGTGCCAGCATCCTCCCTACGGATTCACCTTCCATAAAGTGGGCCTGACACTGTAGAGGATGTTTTGTCTCCACCCTCTGCATACAGATCAGTTTATATTCCTGTTTATCCAGCCAGGTTGTTTTCCTTTCTAGTGGAACAGATATACAGTTGTTCTCAGCAGTAACTACCTCTCCTCTGCATTTTTCCTCATGGGCCCCCTCAGTTTTATTATATTGTTGTATTAAGTTACCCCGGAGAAATGCTTTCAACGTATCCCAGATTACTCCTGGCATTGCTGTACCCACATTGAATTCTATAAATTCTTTTAATTTTTGTAGAATACCGTCCCTATCTTTGATTAATTCAAACCAGTATGGGTTTATTTTCCACTCCTTCTGCACCCTTTCCTCATTTGATATAAACGTAATTATTAACGGAGAGTGATCTGATATCCCTCTTGGCCAATACATTACTTTTTCTATACCCTGTAGTATTTTTTCGTTACCCAATGCCAAATCAATTCTGGAGAGTGTGGAATGCGTAGCTGAATAACAAGAATATTGCGGAACGCCTGGATTCCGCACTCTCCAGAGATCATACCATCCCACTTCCTCTAAAAACTGATACAATTTTCCCTTCTCCCTCCCCTCTATTATCTTCCGGGCTGGCAACCTATCTAACTTATTATCCAGGACTTCATTGAAATCACCTACTACTATAGTTGGAACTTCTTGCTTATTCAGCAAGAATTCATTGAGTTTAACCACTAAAATACAGGGCACTTTCGCCCCCTTCCTTCCCAGCCCAATTTTTAGCTTTCATTGCTCTCGCATTTTCAATGACAATTGCGTGGTCATGCTACACTGTACCCAAATGAAATTTTAATCATTTTGTTTGCACAAATAGAGCTTTATTTTGGTGGTATTTATTCACTACTCCGTTTTTTATCTTTTGCGATATAAGCGCAAAAAAAGCGGAAATTTGGAAAAAAATATATATTCTTTTTTCTATTTTAAAAGAAATCCAATAAAATCGAATTTTGTCATAAATTTAAGCCAAAATGTATTCTGCTACATGTTTTTGGTAAAAAAAAAATTCCGTTAAGTGTATAATAATTGGTTTGTGTGATCACGGACATATGTACGCAAATGATCATTTACAGATGTGTGCAGGTGATCACGTACATATGTGTGCAGATAATCATTGGAACATGTGATTTTAGTGGGACATATGTGGGGGACATGTGTTTTTTTATTTGGGTGGTTAGACTGGTGATCAGTTAGTAAAAAGCTGTAAAAACAGCTCATACTCACTGATCACCAGCCCGCTGCAGCAATCTGGTCTCCTCTCCTCAGCGATGACATCTGTGTGAGGAGAGGAGGAGGAGCTGATTGCCTAGCAACCGGCTGTTTGTTTACATCACATGGCGGCCGTGATTGGACACGGCCATCATGTGATCAGGAGGGCCAATCACAGAGCCCTCCTGCCGATCCGAGATGCGCCGTGTCCGGGTGACACGAGCACATCGGGATCGCGCCGCTGCGTGGGCACGAGCGCGTGCGATCCCCCTCCTTCTGAAGGACGTTCCTGAACGTCCTATCAGAAGTAGAGAGGTCCCACCCGGCCGTATATGTACATTGGCTCTGTGGGAAGTGGTTAAGCATTACGTCTATTTTAAATGGTGGAGGAATATAAACGTTTGCCACCACCTTTGTTAAGTGCGTTTCCTGCAGGCAAACCAGTTCTACCCCACCTTGCTCTAGTAAGGAAAATACTACAGCTTTCTTACCTACTGTACCCAACCCTCTTACATTCCAAGATCCAATTTTTAGTGTTCTATTTTGCATTTAAGCATCTACCTTATAATATGTACCATATGTACCATCACCCATTACGTACCTATATTTATTCCGTTTTTCCCCTTTAATATCTCCCTCCCATTTATATTCATCCCTATATAATACACACCTCATTTCTCCATATTTGCCTCATGTGCCTTACTTAAGTGTCACTTACTCCCTTCTTTAGCAAAGTGCTATTTTTTAACCCGTACTTCCCCAAACGTATACCTTGAGTCAAGCCAGTGTACCCCTTCCCTCCTCCCACACCAATCTTCCCCCCCTCTCGTCCCACCTTAACCCCCCACCCATTCCTACACCCCTCCCTCCCTTCCGTTTTTTGGTGTCCCCCTAGGGGGCTTACAGTGACCATTCCCCATTCCATTTGCGCCTCCCTTCCTCGCGCCCTTTCACTACCTTCCATCACTCCTTTTGCACCCACCCATTGTGCTAAACTCCCCTCTCCACCCAGAATTCCGCCCAATTCCACCCAACTATTGTAAACTATACCTTTATAAGTTATAAAGCAACATTAATACATTTATCAGAGTGTCTGTAATCGCTCCATGTTTTCCTCCAGCCACTTCTGAACCCCAGCCGGTGAATCAAAAAACTGATTAGTGCCCAACGCCGTTACTCTCAGTTTTGCGGGGTAGAGAAGGGCATAAGACACTTTGAGTTTTTGTAGTGCACGTTTAACTTGGGCATACTCCATTCTTCTTTTTTGAAGGTCCAGCGAAAAATCTGAATAAAAAGAAATTTTTGCACCATTGAAAAATATACCGTATTTATCGGCGTATAACACGCACTTTTTTACCCTCAAAATCAGGGGAAAATCGCGGGTGCGTGTTATACGCTGATCCTCCACGATTTCCGCACGATTTTTGGGCTCTGGGCGGCTTCCAGCCGCCTTCGGCCCTTCTTGTGGCTTTCGGCCCTTCTCGGGGGCAGAAAGCCGAAGGTCCGAGAGCGGCCGAAAGCCTCCGAGAAAGTCTGAGAGCGGCCGAAAGCCGCCAAGAACTTCCGGGCGCTGCCGAGATACACAGGACATCTCAGCGGCGCCATTTTTAAAAACATAAGCTGACATCACTGATGCACAAGGCTACAATGATGGACAAACTGCATGACAAGGCTGCAATGACGGACAGGCTGCATGACAAGGCTGCAATGACGGACAGGCTGCATGACAAGGCTACAATGACGGACAGGCTGCATGACAAGGCTGCAATGAGGGACAGGCTGCATGACAAGGATGCAATGATGGACAGGCTGCATGACAAGGCTGCAAATGACACTGACAAGGCTTCAGATGGACACTGATAAGGCTGCATTGATGGGCATTTAATTGTAAGTTTTTTTTCCTTAAATTTCCCTCCTAAAAGTGTTCCACAAAATTCCCTCCTAATCTTGGGGTGCGTGTTATATGCCGATAAATACAGTACTTCCTGCCTCTCTAGCTTTCTGTAGTAGTAGTACTTTATCCTTGTAATTCAAACATTTCAATAATAAAGTCAGAGGGTATTCTCCTGCAGGGGAGGGGTTAAAAGGCACCCTGTGTGCTCTTACTATACAAAATGAAGCTGAGAATGCCTCCTTCCCAAAAAGCTCAATTAGCCACTTTTCAAAAAATTCTGTAGGGTTCGGACCCTCACTCTTTTCAGGTAGACCAACCACCCGTATGTCATCTCTTCGGCTTCTATTTTCCATTTCTTCTAATCTAGAGGCCTGTTTGAGCATCTGACCTTGCATCATTTTCAGTTCCTTTACCACAGGTGCCATATCATCTTCCAGCTGGCTAACTCTTCCCTCAAGTGCCGTTGTCCTTTCTACTATGTTCTGAAATTCACCTCTTACTGCGTTTATATCCTCCTTGACCCCCTTTATTTATTCCCCTAGGTCTTTAACTGACTCATTGCATGTTTTTACTGCTTTAAAACACATCTAATAACGTTGGCTCTCGCTCCATTAAAGTGTAGTCCGTAATTTCTGAGACCCCGGTTGCTTTTTCCCCTTGATCAGGTAACCCCGGGTTTTTACTATTCTGTCCCCTTGATGGCTGTACCCGTGGTGTGGAGCCAGATGCATGAGCCTGGCCCTGGCCTTGGCTTTTTCTATCTGCAGTGCTCCCTTGTTGCGATTTTGTCTGCGACCCCTTCTTAGGGGGAGATTGCGATGGAGTGTGTGCATACTGCTCCAATTTTGCGGCTGCTGCAATAGCAGCTGAACCCGCTTGATGAGGGTTTTTATCCTTGGCAGAGCGTAATTGCTGCGTTCTGCCCCCTGTAACTCACAGGAATTTACTCCCACAGGGCTACTTTGCAACCTTACTTAACTTCACAAGTCGCGGGGGGGAGAGACTTTTTACATTTTATTTTTTTTATATAAACAGATTATATTTCAGTCGGGAACACCGTTAAATGTTTGTATTCAATAATACTTCTATGAACATTTCCGTACATTATTCACATACGGTCACACGTTTATTTCTATTGGCACCAATAACCAGGATATAAATGCATTTCAGCCAGCATTTTAACCAGTATACATAGGCTCCACTTCAATTCATTTCACCAGCAGCATCTCAGTCTTAACGAGCTAGCAAGCATGTAGCACACATTTAGCAGAGGTTAGGAATTCACAGGCACTTTGCTTTCATAAAGATTACCATAATGAAATAGAGCCTAGTCCATATTAATGAAGCCACTGTAGAATCACCATAAGCCAGAGCAGCCTTCAAGGCACATGTTATGCCCACACAAAGCCAAAGCTCTCCCTTCCTCTGGCCCCCACCGTGCTTCTAAGGAAAGAGTGGATGGATGGATGGATAGCTCTCACCGCACAACAGCATCACCAGCAGTTGCCTCTGTACCTCATACTCCTTGTGCTGCCTTCCGCTTCCTCCTGACCGCAGTTATGCCATTATACCGCCAGGTTCCCCGCCAGTGTCAGCTCCTCCGCTCTGTCAAGCAGTGAGAGAGGGCGGGATGGGGGAGTCAGCACTCTGGGCTCACGGCCCTCACTCAGCTCCACTCATCTCCAGCGTTCACCGCCCTCCACACACCTGCAGCTCCACACACACTCACACGTCCGGCCACGCCCCTCCCCTGGGCCTTGCACATGCCTTTGTCGCGGGAGATCCGTGAGAATAATCCTGAAGATTTCAGGAATTATCTCCAGATGACAGACCCTGTTTTTCACCATTTGTTGGCTTTGCTGTCTCCTTATATTATGAAGCAGGACACCTGCATGCGGCAAGCTATCACTCCCGAGCAGAGGCTAGTCAATACCTTGCGGTACTTGGTGATGGGGAGAAGTCTACAGGACATCAAGTTCTTGACGGGTGTCTCCCCCCAGGCTCTGGGGATGATTATTCCAGAGACCTGTTCTGCCATCATACAGGTCCTGCAGAAGGACTATATTAGGGCAAGTTTTCTCCTTTAAAATCACATTCTATGTAATGTTTGGTACTGTATTGTATTTATTTCATCATTCCATAATTACCATGATTGTAATATGCTGTGTCCTCATGCATACTGGAAGTTTTTAAAGTTCCTTTTTTGTCCTTCATGCATATTTGCCAGCAAGCTCCCCAGCATGCTGTCCTGGGCCCATACACACATACCCTTGTCGCTTAATGTATTTTGTCAGCTCCATTGTAGTGCTTTACCCTAAACACCCCCTAAAATGTGTACAAAATGTGATTTTTTTTTGCCCTTAAATTCATGCATAGTGCAAGAGGCTTTTTTTGGGGGGTCCCAAACTCATTTGGAACCCTCCCTCCCCCCAACCGCTAAGTCAACTGATAGTAATCCTCTATCTGGTGACTTTGGCAAACCCATACACACTATACCTACCTCTTTTGTGTTCATATTTATGGATGAATTCACCAAAGCATGTAATGCAAGGGCCTGCCTTAATACTTTTAAATGGTACTGTTTCAAGTTTTTTTCTCCTATGATCTTGATAGGTTATTGCAGAATGTATTGTGCTTCAATTTGTACAGTGTGTATTCATATTTTTGTATCATGACACTTCTTATCTGTCCAGTGGGCTGCCAATAGTGTAAGGAGGGCCTGGCCAAAGTAACACACATTATGTATGCATTCAGCTCTCAATGACTTGGAGGGGGTTACCTGTCCAAAACATGTCCCCCCTCAATGTTAAATGGGGCATCAGAGGGGTTGAGGAATCTGATAAGTGGACCTTATATTTTTGTCTTTAAATACTCCTTAAAATAAATGTTATACTGATGTTGACCAAAAATGTTTGTGTCTAATCTGCTTGCAATGTTATTTGCAAAAGTACTAATTTGTTTTTTTCTTGTTTGACTTCAGTTTCCTTCAATGCCACAGGAATGGCAGACTGTGGCATCCCACTTTGCCCAGCGGTGGGACTTTGCTAACTGCCGAGGGGCAATTGATAGGAAACACGCTCACATCATCCCACCCCCCAACTCAGGGTCATACTATTACAACTAAAAGGGGTTTAATAGTATTGTGATGTGGTGGTGTCGGCGACATACAAGTTTCTCTATGTGGACGTGGGGGAAGAATGGTGGAGTCATCACCAAGACAGAGTTCTACAGATGGCTCCAGAGGGTCGCTTGGGATTGCCACCTGCAGAAGACAATGCAGCGGATCTACTGTTCGTCTTTGTCGCTGATGAAGCGTTTGGGCTTGGTGAACACCTGATGCGGCCAATCCCCATGAGGACCCTCACCTTGGACCAGAGGGTTTTTTAAATACCGGATGGCCAGAGCCAGAAGAGTGGTGGAGAATGCTTTCAGCATAATGTCCAGCCAGTTCCACCTATTCCTGACGCAAATTCACATGGCGGAATACAAAATAAACCATATCGTACTTGCATGCTGCATTATGCACAACTTTCTAAGGACAAATGCTTCGAACTATGTGGCCTCAGTTGGGCCTGAGACAGGATTGCCAGATCAGTCAACCCCGACGGCGCTTGAAGCTGGCGTCCTGGCTTGCCCCCCCCTCAAAGCACCTGTGAAATACGTCAAAAATATCTGGACTACTTTGCGGGTAGGAGGGCCATTGATATGCCAGCAAATGTTAAAAAAAAATGTTTCCCAAACTGAAATATTTCATTTGATTTACTGCTTGTGTTTTTTAGCTGTCTCCTAGGTTCTCCAATGGGATTTTCTTTTTGGCCAATTTCTTCAATGGTGCAAACGTAATTTATTTGATACATAAGGTGACAATCTCTTCTTCAGCTAACTATTATGTTGTGGGTCTGCCACACACACACACACACACACACGCACGCACCTTTCTTTGTTTTAATGTATGTAATGCATTAATGCTAGAAAAAAAAACCACACATCCTTTTCAGCACCATGAATTGTTTTGAGTCTCGAAAATGGCCTGATTGGGGCAAATTTTAGAGCACTGTGGGAGTCATTTACTAAAGGAAAACCCACTTTGCACCGCAACTGCACTGAAAGTGCACTTGTAGTGCAAAGTGGATTTGCCGTCAGTAAATAACCCCTATTGTCACTGTAAACACCAGCTTACTCCAAAAACTGGTATTGAAAGAAGCCACACATTATTGACTATAAAACATTTTACTCAAAGCACATTCACAAAATGTTTTTTGAACAAACCAACATATTTGTCGTATAACATATTTAGGTTTGACAGTAGGGATGAGCTGGGTGTTCGAGTCGAACGCATGTTCAACTCGAATACCGGCTGTTCATCCGTTCGGCAAAGCCAGAACTTTGTGGGCCGTTCGTGCCATATTCGTGTGGTGCTCACGGCCCGCAATGCACTGCGCCATCGCAGAGCATTGCTGGCTGATGATTGGCCAAGCATGCACTGTGACCCGCATGCTTGGCCAATCACAGCGCCAGCAGCGAGGAGAGCCATAATTGGCCACATGCAGGGTGCTTGTGGCCAATTATAGCTCAGGGGGTTTAGTACACGCCCCACACTATATAAGGTCGCCTGTGCCGCGGCCTTGTGTAGTGTGTTGCGGCGTTCAGGGAGAGAGAAGGATAGGCAGGGACAGTGTCTTTTCTCGTGATTGAACCTAGCGCAGTTAGAGTTGGTGTATTGTGCCTCCTGCACAGTATACACCTGAAGCTACCCCCAAATGCTGGTGTTGTTCTGTTTCTATACCACAGGCAACTGCAGCAGTTACAGTCGGTGTAAAATAAAAGAGGGCAAGCAGGCTCTCTGGCTAGAGGCAACAGTGCTGGTCGTGGACGCATTCTCATCAGCACGGGGCCATGGGACACACTTGTCCTTATTTTCGGCAGCTGGACGTGTTGAGCCGCAACATGCCGAAGACTTGGTAGTGTGGATGACCAATCCCTCTCCATCCTGTCTCACCTAGGCTCAGGGTACTGGAAAAGCAGGTGCCAACACGCTCTCTTCCTGCATCTCAATGTCATCAGTCACGCCTTCTCTAGACTCACCATGTCCTCCTGAGGAGTCCCCCCGAACTGTTTGAGCACAGTGTTGGGTACATGCTCCAGGAGGATGCCCAGCGTTTTGAAGGCTCTGATGATGATATCCAGCTAGAGGAAGGCGGTATCGTGAGCCCAGAGAGAGGAGATGCTCAAGGAGGACAGCAATCTGACTGTGTCTGCGCGTTATTCCAAAAGTTTATTGGTGTGGGCTTTTTTGAGACGAGTGCATCAGATTGCACTGCTGCTATTTGCAACATATGTCTCAAGCGTATCTCGCGTGGCCAAAACATCAGCCGCTTGGGCACCACATGCTTGACCAGCTACAGTGGTGTGAAAAAGTGTTTGCCCCCTTTCTCATTTCCTGTTCCTTTGCATGTTTGTCACACTTAAGTGTTTCGGAACATCAAACCAATTTAAACAATAGTCAAGGACAACACAAGTAAACACAAAATGCAATTTGTAAATGAAGGTGTTTATTATTAAAGGTGAAAAAAAATCCAAACCATCATGGCCCTGTGTGAAAAAGTGATTGCCCCCTAAACCTAATAACTGGTTGGGCCACCCTTAGCAGCAACAACTGCAACCAAGCGTTTGCGATAACGTGCAATGAGGCTTTTACAGCGTCCTGGAGGAATTTTGGCCCACTCATCTTTGCAGAATTGTCCTAATTCAGTTACATTAGAGGGTTTTCGAGCATGAACGGCCTTTTTAAGGTCATACCACAACATCTCAATAGGATTCAGGTCAGGACTTTGGCTAGGCCACTCCAAAGTATTCATTTTGTTTTTCTTCAGCCATTCGGTGGTGGACTTGCTGGTGTGTTTAGGATCATTGTCCTGCTGCAGAACCCAAGTTCGTTTCAGCTTGAGTACACTAACAGATAGTCGGACATTCTCCTTCAGGATCTCTTGGTAGACAGCAGAATTCATAGTTCCTTTTATCACGGCAAGTCTTCCAGGTCCTGAAGCAGCAAAACAGCCCCAGACCATCACACTACCACCACCATATTTTACTGTTGGTATAATGTTCTTTTTATGAAATGCAGTGTTCCTTCTACGCCAGATATACTTGGACACACACCTTCCAAAGAGTTCCACTTTTGTCTCATCGGTCCACAGAATGTTGTCCCAAAAGTCTTGGGGATCATCAAGATGTGTTGTGGAGAAATTGAGACGAGCTTTGATGTTCTTTTTGCTCAGCAGTGGTTTTCTCCTTGGAACTCTGCCATGCAGGCCATTTTTGCCCAGTCTTTTCCTGATGGTGGAGGCATGAACGCTGACCTTAACTGAGGCAAGTGAGACCTGCAGTTCCTTGGACGTTGTTGTGGGGTCTTTTGTGACCTCTTGGATGAGTCGTCGCTGCGCTCTTGGGGTAATTTTGGGCGGCCGGCCACTCCTGGGAAGGTTCACCACTGTTCCATGTCTTCGCCATTTGTGGATAATGGCTCTCACTGTGGTTCGCTGGATTCCCAAAGCTTTGGAAATGGCTTTATAACCCTTTCCAGACTGATAGATCTCAATTACTTTCTTTCTCAATTGTTCCTGAATTTCTTTGGGTCTCGGCATGATGTGTAGCTTTTAAGGATCTTCTGGTGGACCTTACTGTGTCAAGCAGCTCCTATTTAAGTGATGCCTTGATTGTGAACAGGTGTGGCAATAATCAGGCCTGGATGTGGCTAGAGAAATTGAACTCAGGTGTGGACAACCACAGTTATAGTATGTTTTAACAAGGGGGGCAATCACTTTTTCACACAGGGCCATGATGGTTTGGATTTTTTTTCACCTTAAGGCTGGGTTCACACTGCTGCGGGGGGAGATCCGGATGTGATTCGCACCGCAAATCACATCCGATCTCCGTAGCGATGCAAGTTAGCCATACATATAGTATGGCTGAATTCGCATCGCTCCCGCAGCAAACTCGCACGGGACCCTTTTTTTGGTCCGCAACAGAATCGGATCGCATGGGGGTTCACACCATGCGATCCGATTCCTGTGCGAGTCGGCAGATCGCACTGCGATATGCGGACGGATCTGGGGGTGTCATTAACATATCATTGACACTCCCAGCCGTCCGCATAGGGCAGTGTGAACTGCCGGCGGGAGGTGTGCGATGCGGGAAAACGCCGCGGATTCGCGGCGTTCCCGCATCGCAGCGGTGTGAACCCGGCCTTAATAATAAACACCTTCATTTACAAATTGCATTTTGTGTTTACTTGTGTTGTCCTTGACTATTGTTTAAATTGGTTTGATGTTCCGAAACACTTAAGTGTGACAAACATGCAAAAGGAACAGGAAATGAGGAAGGGGGCAAACACTTTTTCACACCACTGTATATGTCAACCTGCCATGCAGCTCGTTGGCAAGCGTACCTTAAAGAACCACACCAAAGAACAAAGCGGACCTCTACTTGATCCTCATCAGCTGGGATCTCCAACCCCACTATACCTTCAGTCCTCTCTGAAACCTGCACAGAGAGGAATGAAGGTGTAGAATTAGGTGTGTCACAGCCAAGTACTTGCGGGCACTCTGCTAGCAGTACACCGAAGTCCGATTGTAGCAGGCAAAATTTCCCTGCCCAGCTGCTGGACTGTCAAAAGAAGTTCACTCCCAGCCATCCACATACCCAGCGGTTGAATGCTAGATTGGCTAAATTGCTAGCACTTCAACTGCTGCCTTTTCCGTTGGTAGACTCGGCCCCCTTCTGTGAGTTTGTGCAATGTGGGGTTCCTCAATGGCAGGTTCCCAAATGCCACTTTTTCTCACGGAAGGCAATTCCGGCTCTCTACCAGCATGTGGAAGGCAATGTCCATGCCTCACTGGACAGGGCGGTCAGTGGTAAGGTGCATATTACCACTAACTCTTGGTCCAGCAGGCATGGACAGGGACGTTACCCATCTTTCACGGCACATTGGGTGACTCTCCTGGCAGCTGGGAAGGATGCAGGACCACGCCTCCAAAATGCTACTACTGGTTGTGACACACCTCTCTCCTCCACCCCCTCCTTCTCTTCTTCCTCCATGGCCTCTTCCTGTGCTTTGTCCTCAGAACCAGCGGTGCTCCGTAGGCATTCAAGGGGCTATGCAAGTACGCAGGCAAAAAGATGCCATGCCGTGCTTGCGCTGTTGTGCTTGAGGGAGATATTTTGTCAGCTCTGCAGGGGCAGGCTGCGAGGTGGTTGAAGCCACGCCAGCTTAAGCCAGGAATGGTGGTTTGCGACAATGGCACCAACCTCCTCTCTGCCCTCCAACAGGGACAACTGACCCATGTGCCCTGTGTGGCTCATGTCCTTAACTTGGTGGTGCAGTGGTTCTTGGGCAGGTACCCGGGCTTACAGGACGTCCTGAGGCAGGTCAAGAAAGTCTGTGTACATTTCCGCCAATCATTTAATGCCAGTGCTCGGTTGGCTGAGCTCCAAAAGGAGTTGAACCTGCCCAAGAACCGCCTTATATGCGACATGCCCACCAGGTGGAACTCAACGTTGGCCATGCTGCATCGGCTGCACACGCAGCAGAGGGCCATCAACCTGTGTACCTGTGCGACCACAGCACCAGAACAGGGTCAGGGGAGCTTGGTTTTGTTTCACGCCAGTGAGGCATGATCAGGGATGCATGCACTGTCCTGTCACCATTTGAGGAGGTCATGAGGATGGTGAGCAGTGACAGTGCATGCATCAGTGACACTGTACCTCTTGTCCACTTCTTGGAGCATACATTGCGTGGAATAATGGACAGGACACTTGAGGCAGAACAGAGGCAGGAAGGGGACTTCCTTGCCTCTCAAGGCCCCCTTTATCCAGTGTTCCTGCTGTCCCGTCGATCACACAGGAAGGAGGAGGATTGTGTCAGCATGGAGGTGGAGCCTGGTACTCAGCATCAGCAGCAGTCTTTTGGGGATGATTTACAGTCCCAAGAAACCCGTGGACTTGTACGTGGCTGGGAGGAGGTGCCTGCGGATCATGTCGTCCTTCGTAACCCAGAGGACTCCGGACCGAATGCCTCAGTTAACCTACATGCATGGCCTCCCTGATCCTGCAAAGCCTGCGGAAGGATCCTCGTATTCTTCGGATCAAGGAGAGGGATCATTACTGGTTGGCAACTCTTCTTGATCCATGGTACAAGGGTAAGGTTGTGGACCTTATCTTGCCGTCGAAGAGGGAGCAGAGGATGAGACATCTCCAGGAGGCCTGGCAGAAAGGTCTGTGCAATGCGTTCCCAGAGACTGGGAGGTTACAAACTCCTGGTCCTGGACAACGTGTTGCTGAGGCTTCCGTCAGTCACAGAAGGAGCGGTGGAGAAGGTGGCTGTCTGACTGATGTGTTCAGACAAGTTTTTAGTCCACAGCCCCAAGGTATGATCGGTTCCAGCAACCATCGCCAGCGTCTGATTTACATGCTGCAGGAATACCTAAGGGCAAGGGCAGACTTGGCCACCTTTCCCACCGAAAATCCCCTGTCTTACTGGGTCTTGAGGATGGATCACTGGCCAGAGCTTGCACAGTATGCAATTAAGCTACTGGCCTGTCCTGCATCCAGCGTTCTTTCAGAACGCACGTTCAGTGCTGCTGGAGGCTTTGTAACCGATCACAGGGTGCAACTGTCCACAGACTGACTGACCTTCATAAAGATTAATCAGTCTTGGATCACCACCAGCTACCAAGCACCTGAAGCTGATGGAACCGAATAATTTTTTTTGAAATGTCACATCCCTTCAAGACTGCCTATGCTGATGCTGAGTGACTATCCTGTTATGTTGACTGACTATCCTCTTCCTCCTCAATGAGCCTGCTGATAGCTTGGAAGAACATTTTTGGTTCTGGGCGCCACCACCAGTGGCTAAAGCCCAATTTTTCAGCCCCTGTTTATATGTTAATTTTTGATGCAATACTTTGCAGCAGGGTTTTTTCCTGCACTCCAACTAGAGTATCTGGGAGAGGTTGCAGTGTCGTGGCACCAGCGCCTAATTTTTCAGCTCCTGTTTAACAGGTGTATGTAATTACAATTCTTGATATATTTCACAGCAGAGCCCGTTCCAGCGCCCACCGAGAGTAACTGTGAGGACTTACAGTGTTGTGGCACCAGCACCACCACCACCAAAAGCCCAATTTTTCTTCCACTGTTCAACAATGGCATGTCATTACAATTCTTGATATAATAGTTCACAGCAGGGTGCTCCAGCACCCACCAAGAGTAACTTTGAGGGCTTACAGTATTAACCTATGGAAACACCAACACCTTACTGCCAAATTTCTTCAGAGCATAACAAACATCCAACTTACAAACGTCTCCTACTTGCAAACGGAAGGAGACAACAGGAAGTGAGATGAAAAAAAGACGGATGGCCAAAAAATTATATTCCATATGTTTTCCAAAAAGCTTAAAAATAGATTTTTTGACTGTAGCTACACTTTAAAAATGTACCAGTTCAAAATTACAAACAGATTCAACTTAACACAACAAACCTACACAGTCCCTGCCTTGTTTGCACCGCCTGTATACTGCTGTTCTGAGTATATAGGGCCTGGCAGCCCCACGCCTTTCCTTTTTTTAATTTGGGTACGGGGTTCCCCTTAAAACAAGGGGCTACCCATGCCATTTTTCTCGCTTATTTTCATCAATATTGCCGGAACCAGACATTACATTAAAACAACAAGCAGTTTTAAATGACTTTTTCAGTTAAATGTAATTTTGTGCAGGGACTGTTCTAAACACAGGAAGCACGTGCCACTTCACAGGCATACTATAGACACCCCCCAGGCACGATATTTAAAGGAATATTTCACGTTTTTTTTCACTTTAAGCATCATTAAAATCAGTGCTCCCAAAAAAACGGCCGTTTTAAAAAAAATGTTTGCATTGATCCATGTCCCCTGGGGCAGGAGCCGGGTCCCCAAACCCTTTTTAGGACAATAAAGTATTGTAACATATTCACCTTTAAAATTAGCACTTTTGATTTTGAACATTCGAGTCTAAGGTTTGTACGAATTTTCAGTCCATTTGAAGGTTCTGGTGCGAACCGAATTGGGGGGTGTTTGGCTCATACCTATTTGACAGTACAAATAGCCTTTTTTGAGTTAAAAAGGAATGTTTAAAACCATAAAACATACACAACTCATGAAACTACAAGGTTCATTAGATGGGGCAATTTCACCCCTGTAAAAGCCACATTTTGAAGATGCACACAAAATTGGGAGTCAAAATGCGGATTTTTCCCTCCTGATCCCATGACTAATGTCAGCATGTGCTATCTCCCATCATGGGGGGATCAATGGATGTGTTTCGGGGGTGCAAACCCTTCCTCTCATCTACTTTAGTTGCAAGGAAGGGGATGCACCCACAAAACGCGTACATTGATATCCCATGAAGGCAGATAGCACATAAAACTTGATTTAAAAGAAAAATTTACACAACAAAAACGGTACAATTTTTGTGTGTTTGAGATTCTGCCTAAAACATCAGTGATGTTCTTAATTTTTTGTTGAACGTCATTGATTTTTTCCTTTATCTTTTCAAAATCATGATTGCACACCATGATCTCCCCGATGAGGACATGTGCACTTGCACTGGTGAAATGACATTCTTACACAACATCCACATCACCTAAAAATAAGATAAACACACTATGTATTATAAATATGCAGGCATACAGTACCTGAATCTGTAGTCTCAGACACTCATCTGTTGTGGTCACTATTTAGCCCACTTCTTAAACCTCTCCTTCCTCCACATCCTGAGGTTGTGGTGTGGTGACTTCCCTTCTTTATGAGTTCCAAGCTGAAGACCTTTTTTTCCCTTTCTAAAGCTTGAATACTTACCTGTTTTGTGCAAGTTTCACACACGAGACATGTATGTACTAGTATCCACTGGAGCACCTGTGTGGGACACACTAAAAAGGGTGTTCTGGTGTCCCACACTAGTGCTCCTACTTCCAGATGTGTAAACAGCTGCTGAGTGTCCTCTCCTTACACTGAATCAAGTTTGCATTTCATTCTAGTTACAAACCCATCTAGACGGCAAACTTTGTTTAAGACAAATAGGCATGAACAAATGTAGTTAACCTGCATCTGCCAAAAACATCGTATTAGTGGGCGTATGAACAAGGTTGACTACGAGCGATTACTGTGCCCACGAACCTGAAACTTGCCATTTTAACTTTCAAAATATTTTATTTTCATATAATATAAAACAGAGTAACTTTTATAACATTAAACTAGCAAGGTATTGCCATGGAACAAAGAGTTAGGCGGGTTACAATCTTTGTCGGTGTAAAACATTAATCTGGTATGGAGAAATGAATACAAACCAAACAACGTAATATTTATATTTCGATTCTCCTACTGGTGAAGATGGTCTTAAAAAGGGAACCACCTGCAAAACTTGCCATTTTAAACTGTACAACAGTAAAGAAAAGTACACGGAGCAGGACAAATGTAATAATAATAATTGGAACGCACAACAAAATACTTTTTTGCAGCACTCTTGATTCTTCTGTACTGATCGTGCTGCCTCAATTTGAGGTCTGACCATTGTTTCCTCAGTTGATCCTTGGATCGCCGTACCCCAAAATTCTTCTGCAGACTTTTCACAACTTTAGCCATGATCTTGGCCTGTCTCACATTTGGGTTTGGGTAAGGTCCATGCTTCCCATCATAGTCAGTCCTCTTCAAGATGTCCACCATCACCATCTCTGCAAAGGACATATTTGAGGCCTAAAATCTCCTGGATCAGGACAATTATGGCTCCAGGATTTTGTCGTCTTCCCCGTTGCTGCTCTCCTCTGCATGCACTTGCTTTTTCTTCGCCATGTGCTCTCCCACTGCGCCGAAAGGTCAGGGGCGGGGGAAGTTTCACGCATGTGCAGTGTATATAAAGTGTAACACGCATGCGCCGTATGTACAATCTGTTAGCAGAGGACGAAGTAGTGGAAGCGCCAATCGTGATAATGAAGGTACCATTTTAACTTGGGGCATCAGCAGCCTATACTGCTTATAGATTGAGGCCTATATTGGGACAAGATTAGGAGAGTTTAACCTGACATTACGGTTTGTCTTGTAGATAAAATGAATAGATTCAACAATGACTTCCTCCCCAACTTCATTGATAAATACAGGGAGCTGCCCTGTCTGTGGCAGGTGAAACACCTTATACTATATATAAGGTAAACACCTTTAAACTAATAAAATAAAGAGGAAGGCAGTGCTGGATCAATTGCTGGAATTGGTGAAGCCAGTAATTCCCATGGCAACATCCCCTATTTGAAGTGCAAAATTGGTGGCCTGAGGAGCACATATAATAGGGAACGCAAAAAGGTCCAGGATTCTATGAGATCCGGGGGCAGCAGCAGATGACATTTATGTCCCCAGGCTCTGGTACTACGACAGACTGGTTTTTGTCAGACAAGAGTGAAATCAGGCCATCACTCTCAACCCTTCCACTCTTCCATCCACCTCAGATGAGGCTTCCGACATACAACCTGGGCCTTCCACCAAGGGAGATGTGGAGGAGCCTAGCTTTAGCCAGGTATAGCATTGTTAACATCATTCAATTTTTGGACAAAAAATATGTTGAACTAGATGTTAGTATTGATCACTAACTTCGGAATTAAAGTGGTTTACATATCAATAGACAGTAGTGGCCAAAAATTATTGGGACAAGAATGAAAAATGCTGGGGTCAGAATGATAGTCTTTTCTATTTGTTAACATTCAATTTGCAATAGTCATGAGCTCGAAATTGTGTGATTGATGACCAAAAAACGAAGTCCCATTTTCATACACAGGAAAGTCACAGCCAAGAGGAGGTCGTGGAAAGTTACATCCAGGAGGTGGGGGTAAGCGGCAGCCAGGAGGTGGCCGTGCGCAGTAACATATGGATAGAGCGTCTGAATGCAACGCAGGCGCCGCACATTAATGAAGCTCAGTCATATAAATCATTTCTGTAAACACTGTAGCCTCATTAGGTGAGATGATTTTTCTGTTTCACCAACACTCTTTTAGGGTGATACTTTTCCTTCAAACCAGTAGACTCGGGGGTCATTTGGCCACTTTAATGGCTGACTATCAGTTTATCCCCCTGTTTTTAAAGTATGTCTGCAATTTCCGATACCACCCCTTAACATCATAGAAATCAGGTTGGTTCTAGTGGTTCTATCAGGTTGTAGTGTTTAATGCACACAAATAAATTAATGAATTTTTTTTTTATTTCTTTCCGATGATTGTTATAATTTTTTAATAAATTTACAATAACTATTTTAGGTCATAATTAAACTATTTTGCTAAGTGTTTTGTGTCCTGGTTTGTGAGCGCCAGGGGTTACCACTTGCCACTTTAGGAGGCATTGAGGCTGGCACCATGCAGCCACCCAGCGCCCTAGTCTGCGGCGGAGACTGGTTTTGTTTTCTCTGCCGTGGATACATCGCGTTGATTGTCCTGATGGAAGCAATAGGAGTCTCTTCCCCCCCTCCCCGCTGGTGTAGTGTAGCGTCCCATGGGCCTGATTCTCCAGGATTTTATGCGATATGCTTCGTACTTGGGGGCGGGTACCCATGGGGGCGTCGCACTGCCGGCGGCTGGGGTGGAGCCTTGCGCTCCCTTTGGCCAATCTGTGGTCACTTCGGAGTCTCCCCTCAGTTGCTATGGTGCTTGCAATGCGCAGGCGCTTGGCATCGGCGGGGCGCATGCACAGTGTCCACTCGGCCGACTCGAATGACGTCACATCGGCATCCTTGCCAATTGGTAACTACGAGGGGGGCGTGTACACCAATCAGCACGCTCCGCGCGAGCTCTGCACAGCTGATCACTATCTCATGTTTACTATACAATGAATGAGCTAGTATATAAAACAGCACGCTCTGCGCCAACTCCTGCATAGCTGACCATTGGGGATCATTACATTATGGCTGACACTACCTAGAGAACTGCACGGGTGACCGCTGGTGACTTTTGGTTGCTTTACAGAGCAGGGAAATATCTTTTTATGATATTACTGCAACAATGTTGTCAAACTTTATAACATTATAGATCTGGTTGGATGTCCATCGACCACCCAGCGCTGTCCCCTGGTGGAGACTGATGTTTTTTGCATATATTTCAGGAGTTTTAGTCAATCTATAAACGGCTTTAAACTTTAGTACTACAAAGTTTGAGGATATACGGAATACACCATATTTGTTATTTGTGGTGAGTTCCTTACAATTTTTTATTTATAATTTTTATTCACAATAAAATTACAAAAATATATATATTATATATATATATATATATATATATATATATATATATATATATTTTTTTTAGTACTTAATCCTATCTAGGGCTATGGCCCATCTCAACAATTATTAATTTTGTCTGGCAAAAAATTTACGGCATACTAGCAGTCCTCTACGTGGTTTAGCTCTTGAAAGTTCCCATTTGAAAGCACCTCTCAGAGTAAGTTTTCTAAATTAATCCTACATGTTTGATACTTAAGGCATTATGTTGTATATGTCCCCATGGTGACCAATATGCTCCATGCTTTCTGTGTGACGGCCCCCTGATGCTTTACTAATCCTAGACATAACATTAAGTAGACGTATATCTGGGTATTTATATTCTTGTTAAATTTGTATGTTATTAATGCTTATAATTAACTACTGTCTTTATTTTTCATTGTTTCGCTAGTCACATTAATACAAGCTCCAGAAGAAGCGTGTTAACACACGCGAAACATGTAGCCCTAATCAGCATACCTTATACCGCAAGTAGAAACTTTATCTAGAATTATTATTGAATAAAGGTTTATTGTATATTTTCAAAAAAAAAAATTGCGGTTTACACTGTACTTGATGAATAGAGTCTACCAGTATTGTTGTGATATATGGTTTTAACATTCTGTTGTATGTTACAATGGAAAATATTGTTTTTTTTTTTAATTAATAAAGCTTATATTTTTGTCTATGGTGCTTAAAAAGTCCATAAGCCCCTAGCTCTCTTTTTTGTCATGTTAAATTGGGACGTGGCACATTTTGCACTTTTATGTATCAACAGCACCACACTGTGTGAGATACATTCATTCAGCAGTGCCCAGTAGCCTGACTCAATCCCAGGTTCTTCCCCTCCGCCTTCCAACAAAATGTACCAGGAAGGGGAGGAATATGGAGTAGTCAGCGCTTGCTTTGATTCGGGAGGCTACTTCGGCTCTCAGAACCACCCCCAATATTCAAGAGGCCTATGCCTGCAAAATGTAGGAAATTAAGGAGGGCCAACGCCTCATTTGTGAGGAAGTAATCTATCTGGCCCTAAATAAGGGGTTGAGGAGCGAACTCGCAAGCAAAATCCACCTGTGTGAGTTGGACCATCCTCCTCCTCCACCTCCTGCCACAACTCCTAACACCACAGCCCGGAAGCAAGCGTGCAAGGAAGTCTTGAGAGCGATGGCCTGGGTTTGGTCTGGTATGACAAAAGACACAAGCTGTTATATGACTACAGCCTCGGGACATATCTGTGTCATCTCCTGCTGTTCCTGATCTCTTGGAGTCCTGGACCGGATTGTGCTCCCTATTAAATGAACTCCTCAGGCTACCAATTTTGCCTGTCAAATAGTTGATATGTGCCCTGGGGTACAAAGGCTTCACCAATTTAACCAGTTTATCCAGTGTTGCCTTCCTCTTTATTTTGTTATGACCCCTAATAAACGTCTATTTTTTTAGCACAAATACTTGGCTATGTTTTAGTTAAAAAAAATAAGACAGTTTGTGAGTAGGCAGGTACATTTCAAAAATACAATGTCAAATTAACAAGGGACACTAACCAATCTCCTTGAGGTTAAAAAATACAAGATAATAATGGTGTTGTGGTAACGACACACAAAACGAGAATTTTTTTTATGGAGATCATAAAAAAAAAAAAAATATATATATATATATATATATATATATATATATATATATATATATATATATATATATATATTGGGAGATCTTGACCAAAAAAATAAATAAAGTAGATCACTATATAAAAAAAAATAAAAAATAAAAACATTATGGAGATCTGGTGACAAAAAAGATTATTTAGGAGATCACAAGAAATAAAGAAATCAGTTTGTCAGAACTCTGTTTCAAGTTGCAACCACTCCTTCTGTTCCTACTCTTACTGCTCAAATTCATGCTACTCCGGCTTCCGTTGTTCCTTCTCATTGGACAGTCTCTCTGAACTCTAGCTTTCCCCACTGTCTCACTTTTCTAATGATCCAAAAGCTTGCTGGGGCTTTATCAGTAAGTATTCAATGAATTTCAAACTAGTGCCCCCCCTGTTCCCTACTGACTGCTCCAAGGTGGCATGCGTCATAGAATTTCTTGGCAGTGATGCTCTTGCTCTTGGGCAGTTGTGAATTTCATTGAGCAGTCCCTGGCCACTGAATTAAGCATTCCTTTTTCCCCCTTGGTGATTCCCCTTTTGATTTCTGCAGTCGATGGCTCTACCTTGGCCCTAGGACCCCTGTGGTTCCAAACATCTCCATAGTTGTGCATGTCAGCTTTCACATTGTGAGGCAATATCCTTCCTAATTTTTCCAAGTCCCATCAGCCATGGTCTTCTGGGGTTGAAAAAGCATTTGCCCTGTTTAGATAGGAATTCTGGTCAGGTATTGTCATGGGGTTCGCAATGTCATCTCACTTGTCTCTCCAAGGTGCTACCACTTTATTCTGTACCCGTGGCAGAGATCACCACCTCTCCAATGCTCCCTGAACATTATCAGGCTTTGAGATTTATTTTTTTACAAAAAAAAAAAAAGCGGCTTACCGTCTGCCTCTTCATCGTCCTGGTGATGCCTTTTGGCTTGTGTAATTGGACATACCTTTTTTTACTCCAAATCTGAACACTCATCGGCTCAGCACCTATGTATGGTTCTTCAGCATCTTTGGGACCACTGCCTGTACACAAAGCTGGAGACATTCCTTGTCCAGCTCATTTGACATTGCTGAACGAGTCTCATGTTCAACCAGAACCCATTATTCCTGCCAATCATATCCTGGCCACAACCAGTCTTCAGTCTTCCTGTATCCTACCCGGAAAGACCTCTGTGGTGCCAGCCTTTTGCCCCAAGCTTCTCAATTGGGTACATGACTGACTCCAAACTCTCTGGACATCCTGGTGTAGAACGTACCTCTTTGCTTTCCTGTAGCATCACTACTGGTGGCCCTCCCCTCAGAAGAATGTTGAAGATTATGTTCCGGTCTGCTCCATTTGTGTGCAGTCTAAATCTTCCACGTCTGCTCCTGCAGGTCCCCTTTTACCTCACCTATCCCAGATGAACTTTGTCATTGCATCCCCATAGACTTACTCTGAAATACACCCCTCAGCTGGCTGCACCATTATCTGGGTGGTTGTGGACAGATTTTCTAAAATGTGTAATTTAACTCCACTTTGGGGACTACCCTAGCAGTTACTTTGGCTTCCATCTTTATAATGACTGAAACAGTCAATTGGAATTTTAAATGGTATCTTCATGCCTTCATTCATGCCCAACAGGATGATTGGGTAGACCTATCCTAGGTAGAGTTTGCCCTCAATAACCATGCTAATGCCAGCACTGGCTAGTCTGCCTTTTTCAGAGTGCTCATCCTTCTATACCATTTGATGTTGCCATCTCTTTTGTTGTGTCAGCGGCTGCAGAGACTCACTGATCCTTCAGTTCTGAGATGTTTCCAGAAATTACATTTGGCAGCTTCCAAACACAAAGTAGCTGCAGATCGCGATGCCTGTGTGAGTCCCAAATTTGTACCTTGTGACAAGGTTTGGCTCTGCTAGAAATATTTGTCTCAGAGTGTCCTCAATTAAATTTGCTCCTCATTTCATTGGTCCCTTTGCAATCCTCTTCCCAGGTCAGTCCTGTCACTTTTAAGCTTAAAAGCAGAGTTACGATAATAAAAAAATAAAAATAAAATTAAGTCAGCAGCTACTAATACTGCAGCTGCTGACTTTTAATAATCGGACACTTACCTGTCCTAGGTTCCAGCAATGTGGGGGAATGAAGCCCCACAATCACACTCCCCCCCCCCCCCAAAAAAATGACATGCCAAATGTGGCATTTCAGGGGGGTCACCTTCCCTTAGACCCCTTTCACACCACACCGCCCTTTGCGTCGGCGGTAAAACGCCGCTATGTTTAGCAGCGTTTTACCGCCGGATTTGCGGCGCATTTCGGACGCTAGCGAGGCGCTTTTACCCCCCGCTAGTGGCCGCGAAAGGGTCAAAACCGCCAGCAATACGCCGCAATAGCGGCGTTTTGCCGGCGGCATTACAGCGCTGCCCCATTGATTTCAATGGGGAGCAGCGGTGGAGGAGCGGTAAACACACCGCTCCTTCACCGCTCCAAAGAAGCTGCTGGCAGGACTTTTTTCTGACGTCCTGCCAGCGCACCGCTGTAGTGTGAAAGCCCTCGGGGCTTTCACACTACACACAATGGTGCAGCTTCTTTAGGGCGGATTGCAGGCGCTATTTCTAATGCTATAGCGCCTGCAAAACGCCCTGGTGTGAAAGGGGTGTAAAAGTGAAAGTTCCATTTTTGGGTGGAACTCTGCTTTAATCTCTCTTCACATTTTAAGATTCCTATCTGCCATGTTTCTCTCCAGAGTCTATACATTAATAGTTTTTCCTGTCCTCTTTGTCATCCAACAGTCAATAATACAGATCAGCATAAATTCAAATCTTGAATTGAAACATATCCAGGGGGAGGCTTTTGGATCCAATTTACTGGAGGGGATATGGTCCTGAGGAGAGATGTTGGAATCCTTCTATAGATGATTCTGCCTCCTATTTGGTAAAATCTTTTCATTAGAAGTTTCCTCTCAGCATTATAGATGACATCAAAGACATTGATATAGATGATATAATCATCTATTTTACCTTCACAATATCATCATTGGCATTGTCACTGATGACAATCCTCAATTCTAATCATAATCTATGATATTGATTATTGGTCACATTTTCAATGATGACATCAAAAGGCATCATCCTCACTGATCAGCTTTAACATCAAAGACAACATTGTGATCGTAGACATCATCCACTTCAACATCATAATCTAATGACCTCTTTGACATCATCAATCACATCATAGTCCATTATGACATCACCATTCATTACATCATCATAATCTATGACATCGTGTTATGACATTGATCACATTGACATTACGAATATCACCATTAATTGCCTAGCACATTATTGATGACAATCGATAACACAATCATTTGACACCAACATTGATGGCATTCATTGAATAACAAAGACATCATAAGTGATAGCAGAATCATTGACATCGTCATCAACACTGATGTATTCATCAGTGACATCATTGAAGAAATCATTGACATTTTTATCTACGACTTTATCAAATAACAATCATTCTAGATGACATCAATGAAATCATAAACACTAACACTGAACTAACTGATGACATCTATCTAGGTGTCAGGGCTGGGTCCAGCCCTTCCCTCTGTCAGCTAATTTCCAGCTCCTATTTCTCCACAGTGACTCACCTGTTGATGACCCTGCTCGTCCGTCCTGCCTACTTAAGCCGTCCAGTTCAGATGATCTCTGCCTTCACCTTGGTCACATCTCTAGAGACACTCTCCTGTGTTCCTGTTAAAGACTTGCTTGGCTGACATTGTTTCTTGCACCAGATCTTGCTTGCTATCCTACTATGCTGTTCCCTGGCTCCCTGACGTTTTGGCTTGTCTTACTATCCATTCCAGTTCCTGAACTCTGGCTGTGTTTGACTATGTTTACTCAGTTTACCTTTTTTTACTATTAAACAAGTTTGATTTAACTGTACTTCTGTCTGATTCATAGTTTGACACTAGGACAATGATGTAATCAATGTCATAGATATGGTCATTGATGACGATGTCCTAAATGTTTATGATATCATCAAAACATTGTTGCTTACATCATAACAGATGACATCATCAATGCTGATGATGCCATGTTTAACCACTTGCTTACTGGGCACTTAAACACCCTTCCTGCCCAGACCAATTTTCAGCTTTCGGTGCTCTCACACTTTGAATGACAATTACTCAGTCATGCAAAACTGTACCCAAATGAATTTTTTGTCCTTTTTTTTCCCACAAATAGAGCTTTCTTTTGGTGATATTTGATCACCTCTGGGGTTTATTTTTTGCGCTATAAATGAAAAAAGACCGAAAAAAAAAAAAAAACGCATATTTCTTTGTTTCTGTGACAGAATTATGCAAATTATTAATTTTTCTTCATCAATTTTGGCCACAATTTATACTGCTACATATCTTTGGTAAAAATAACCCAAATCAGTGGATATTATTTGGTCTTTGTGAAAGTTAGAGAGTCTACAAGCTGTGGTGCGAATCGCACAAAATTTATCACATCTGATGTACTGGTGGCCTATCTCACTTCTTGCGACCCAAACAAGCCAGGAAAATACAAATACCCCCCAAATGACCCCTTTTTGGAAAGTAGACATTCCAAGGTATTTAGTAAGAGGCATAGTGAGCTTTTTGATGTTGTCATTTTTTTCCCACAATTCTTTGCAAAATTAAGATTTTTCATTATTTTTTTTTTCTCCACAAAATTGTCATTGTAATAGGTTATTTCTCTCATGTGGCATGTGTATACCACAAATGACACCCCCAAAAAATTCTGCTACTCCTCCTGAGTATTAGAATACCACATGTGTGGGACTTTTTCACAGCCTGGCCACATAGGGAGGCCCAACATGCAGGTAGCGCCATCATGTGTTCTAGGAACATAAATTACACATCTAACTTGTGGACTATTTATTACACTTTTGAAGCACCAGGGCAATGGCACGTGACACTGATGACAGATGGCACTGATACGTGGCAATGATGACAGATGGCACTAATACGTGGCACTGATGACACGTGGCACTTATATGTGGCACTGATGACACGTGGCACTAATGACAGATGGCACTAATACGTGGCACCGATGACAGATGGCACTAATACATGGCACCGATGACGCGTGACACTGATGACAGATGGCACTGATAAGTGGCATTGATGACACGTGACACTGACAACAGATGGCACGTGACACTGACAGGTGGCACTGATGACAAATGGCACAGATACGTGGCACTGATGACAGATGGCACTAATACATAGCACTGATGACAGATGGCACTATGTGGCACTGATGACAGGTGGCACTGGGGTGGATGGCACTTTTTTTTTTTTTTTACTTTTTTTTTAATCAACTCCAGGCAGAACGGCTGCCGCTGCAGCCATTCATCTCTCCCCTCTCACACTGTCTGTGTGAGGAGGGAGAGCGGCGCTGAGAGATGATCTCATGTTTACATATGAGATCATCTCCCATTGGACACGCCGATCACGCTTTAAACGGCCGCTGTGATTGGCCGTTTACAGCGATCTGTGTTTGCCTGTCCCCGGGGGACATGGCGAACACAGAACTTCCGCGATGCGCGGCAGCGCGCATTGCGGAAGTAAACATTGGGCGCGAGGTGGTTAAGTCATTGATGGTGTCAATGATGATTACATAATAGATGACGATTTCACTGATTGTGATGTCATCAGTAACGCAATTGATGCTATTGCTGATTATGTGAGGATAGTCATTGATGAGGTTATCAGTGATGAAGATTTCATGGATAATGGTGTCATTGATGTGGTCATCGATGAGGATGACGACGACATCTAGCATGATGTTATTGATGCCAGTGAAGATGTTATCAATGATTATGTCAATGATGATTAAACAGCTGATTAGGTCATTAATGGATGATTTCGTTTAGGTCATCGATGAGGATTATGATGCAATAATGATGGTGATGTTGATGATTCATCAGTGATGAAGTCATTGATTATGTCATTAATGATGATTGTGTTATTGGTGATGTCAGCAATTATGCCAGCTATGACAAATGGCATGGTCATCAATGACATCATAGTTTTATAGATTTTAAGATTTTTCAAGTAAGCTCATATTAAAATTGTCCAAAGTAATGATTTTGTATCAGAACACTGCTGATGTTATAAAATGAAAGCTAGAGATCATATTTTAGATACCAGGTAACAGTGGATATTTTATGGTCAATTTTATTTGATAATGGACAATAAAACTTTCACATATTATATATCTTTATTTTATCACAGGTACACAGAAATAAAAAAATGGAATTACGTACCGGTAATGTCCTTTTCCAGGAGTCTTTCAGGACAGCCACCTTAGAGAGACACCGGCTCCTCCCCTCTGAGGAAACACCGCCTTCATTTTCATGATTTAAGCCTCCTCCTCCCTTCGTTCCTCAGTTCTTCCAGAGTACCTCCGGCCAAACTGGGGAGACACAAGAACACGTCAAACAAATAAACTTTTTAAGTCTTACCTGACGGCCTCATGTAATGAGTTCCCGATGATCTGCAAACAATTTGGGTGGGAACCGGTGCTGTCCTGAAAGACTCCTGGAAAAGGACATTACCGGTACGTAATTCCATTTTTCCCCAATCGTCTTTCAGGACAGCCACCTTAGAGAGGATAAGCGAGTACATTACCTTAGGGTGGGACCACTGCCTGCAGTACTATACGGCCAAAGGCTTGTTCTTTGGCTGACAGAAGATCCAGTCTCTAATGTTTCACAACCGTAGAAACACTGGACTACGTTGCAGCACTACAGATCTGTGCAGGAGATGCCCCAGCCCACTCTGCCTGAGAAGTTGCCACTGCCCCGGCTGAGTGTGCTCTAACCCCAACTGGAGGACCTAACCTCCCTGTCACGTACGCCTGTCCAATGGCTAACTTAACCATCTAGCTATCGTACGTTTAGAGGCTTTGGAACCCTTCCTAGCCCCAGAAAACAACACAAAAAATGAATCAGATTTCTTGAACTGACCTTGTGCAATCCAAATAATGAAGAACACATCTTTTTAGCATCTTAATCTGTGAAACATGTGTTCCTGTTCTCCTACTGGATTCGAACAGAAAGTAGGTAGCACAATCTCCTGTATTCTTATGGAACTAGAGGCTACCTTAGGTAAAAAAGGTGCCCTAATAGAAAGGGCTTCGAGTCACTTACTCTCCCTGCTGTAGTGATTGCCACCAAAAATACAGTTTTGGGAGTGATCAATCTTAACGGGCAAGGTTCTAACGGCTCAAAAGGTTCCCTTGTGAGAACCTGTAAAACTAAAGCAAGATCCCGACTGGGAAGGGGGCGACCAAAGGCTTGGTCTTCACCTACTTAAGGCTCTGAAGAACCTTACTATCCCAAGGTCTGACATTAGAAGTCTATTCAGAAACACGCTTGAAACGGATACCTGACTCTCCAATGTTTCGGGGCTAACCTTTTATCTGCCCCTGATTGCCGGACCTCTAGAACGGCCCCCGAGCTGTGCTCCTTGAAGGAGTTCTCTGAGCACCAGCTATTGAACCGCCTCTATACCCTCAAAAAAATGGTCTGAGCTTCCATTTACCTGCCATTCAAAAGAGTGGCTACTAACAGTCTGAGACCCCTTTGCCATTCGGAACTTCCTCAGTAGCCAAGCTGCAAGGTTCCACCTGGGGGCAGCAGATTGGACACTGGGAAAAAACCCCAGGGGAGTTCCACCGACAGGCCCTTAAGAATGGAGACCCACGGCCTCCTGGGCCAATGAGGTGCGATTAGAAAGAGTCACCAGAACTTCCTCAACTCTGCAGGAATCAAGACGGGAATCAGGACGGGAAGGGGGAAAGCATAGCACCTAGAGAAATCCTAAGTCTGTGCTTAGTGCGTCTGCTTCCGACATCCCATCTCCCCTGCTCATAGAACAGGAGATGGCTTCTTTCGCGTTTTCCCTTGGGGCAAAAGAAGTCTATCGAGGGCATCCCCCTCCCCCGGGTGATCATTTCGAAAACGTCCTGTTTGAGAACCTGGTTGCTCTCTCCCCGCGTTCTCCTGCTGAGGCATCTAATACCTGAATTTGCTCTCCTTTCCACCGGATCACTGGAAAGACAGGAATTTAACATTTGGCCCATCTGAGGGTGGCTTTTCGCTAAGGCCCTTAAGGCTCTGCTCCAGAAGCCCCCGTTTTATTGACGTAAGCCACTGCCAAGGGATTGTCTCCATGACTGCTACCTAATGTCCCCAGAGCACTCTCTACGGGGTCCTGAGAACCAGATCTACTGCTCTCAACTCCCTCCAATTTTGAGGGTCTCTTTGACTCCCTCCTTCTTGGATATTGGCCAAATCCACTCTAGGCCTTGTGACAAACATGCTCCCCTATCCCACCAAAGGGACTTTAAAATACAGGCTATGTAGTATTATCTCAATGCTCTAAGTCGGTTACTCACTGCTACCTTGCCAGCACGGGACTGTCAGCTGTGACCTTTGCCATTCGGTGCTCAGTCATGAGCTACCGTGCTAAAGCTAGCAACAGAGACCCTCGTGATTTGACACAGGGTGGACTAGAACTCAGACATACGCAATCCAACCGCAGACTGCGCCTTTGGGAGACGGCGCGCATTGTCACACGCCACCGCTCCTGGCTTCTTTACCTGAGTTAGAACCGAAAACAAAGAGTCCTAAGGCCCTCTACTGTGGCCCCAAACCTTCAAGATGAATAGCTTGCAGACGACAGTAACGTAACCCCGTCCACTGAACAGCTAGGAGCGTGGATGTCAGTAAGCTCAACCTGACCCTCTTTACTCAGGAAGGTGACCCCCTTGGGAAGAAGTTTAAGATGAGTTTCCGTAGGTTCAGAGGCCAACCCAGGCTCCCTAATAGGTCCCTTATAAGCTGTGGATCCCCGTTCAACTGCGCCAGAGAAGGGACAAACAGGAGAAGATCGTTAAGATACACGATCACAGAGACTACCCTGAGACGCAGGAAGGACAGGACCTCTACCATCGCAGGAAGGTGACCCCCTTTGGTGAAGATACTAGGGAGAAGGGGATAGCCCAAAGGGGAGTGCTTTAAACTGAAGGTGTAGCACCCCTACCGAGGTTATCCCTGCCAGCATGAGGAAACGCTGGTGGCTTTCTGCGTTGGAAATATGCAGGTATGCATCCTTTACTATCGATGCCCTGAAACAGTTTTGGTGGAAGAGGTGCCCTCACCCCGTGATTAAAACCAACCAAAAACTTCTGTAGGTGACCAAGACACCCAGACGATTCAGGCTCAGGATGAGCCTGAACTTTTCCACAGGCTTGCGAACCCCAAATGAGAGAATAGAAGCCTTGCCTATTTAATCTGCTGGGACCTTTATTACCACTTCCTATTCCTCTAACTCCTGCAGAGGAAAGAAAGGCACCTTTTGTCAGCTCAGTGACAAGGAGTCTCAAAGGGGGAAGCTCTGAAAATTCCACACGGTAACCTCTTTTGATGATCCCCAACACAAACTGATTGGAGGTGATCATCTCCCACTGGGGGAAGAAGGACCCTTTTTAACTGCTCCCCCTATTTTTTTCTTAAGGGGAAAGGCCTCTTTCTTATAAGCCATGCGATAGCACTGCTTCAAGACCTGGCCCAAACAGCAGGTCTCCTCTAAAGAGGGATTCCACCGAGCTTTGATTTGGACGCCCTGTCCCTCTGCCATGTCTACAGCCTTAAGGCCCTCCAGGCTGAGTTGGTCAGAGCCGAGGACCTTGCATACCATCGAATGAATTAAGCCGAAGCATCCGCAGAGTATGCCAATGCCTAAAGCAGCACGGGAAAAGGAGGATAGAAAAGACTCCTCTGCCGTTATTGCTTCATCTGGATAAGCCAATACTTTGTACTACGAGCCACCACTGTGGCTGCTATGGTAGGCTTAGAGATTTCCTTATGGTAAAACCCAGGCATCTTCAAACCATAGGGTCTAAAAGTGCCCCCATGTCCCCAAGGACAGGTCAGTATGCCTGGACATCTGAGAAAAGGCCGCATCTAACCCGGGGGATTTTATTCCAGATGAGAGCCTCCTCTTCCGCCCAAGGAAACCTTTGCTTTAATGCACCAGAAAAGAAAAGTTTTCCTTCGGGATCCTGCCATCCTTGATGGCATCAATCAAGACGTCATGACCCGGGAACACCCGCTCCCCCTAGGCCCTAGTACATCTGATCGTGGGGTGACAGTGCCTCCTAAGTGATTTGGACAGCTCTCAAGAGCCTTTCCATCTCATCCAGGGGAAGTTTATACCGTGAGGTTCTTTTGGGTTCCCCATCCAAGTCCTCACCCTCAGTCTCCCTTTGGGAGTCTGAGACGGCACTGTCCACTTCTTCCTCAACTTCCCTCTGGAACCCTCTGGATTCTCCCTAACCTGTGGGAGGAACAACCATTGGGTTAGGTGGAACACTCTGCTGTGCTGGTGAAAAGAGTGCTCTGGAGCTGAGGGCATTGAAACCTTTACAGAAGCCGCCAGATCTGCACCCTGTTCTGCTGCCTGCTCTCTAATGGCACCCAAACAGAGCTACGGACTGAGCTATCCAGGCCTTTAAAACACTCCTTACAAAGTGCCTTGAACCAGGAATTCCCCAAAGAGGCTCTACATGAAGGACACTTCCTCCAAGAGCCAAGGGGGGACCTGCTTAAGTCTTTCTGAGATACCTGAAGCAAAAGAGAGAGAGCAGCATAAACTTTAAAAAGAAAAGAAAAGAAACACCAGCACTACTTAAGAGAACCACCGGGAGTGCCCCCTCCTAGGATCAATCTCCACCTGGATCCCAGATGCACTGCCCTTCCCCCCCGACCACCTAGGGGGAAAACACACCAGTGGAGCTACTGGTTATAAGGTAAGGGAACCCCTCTCCAGGGCTATTACCTTTGAGTGGCTGGTGCTGTTATCTCCAGGAGTTCTTGAAGCCTCTGCTTCGGACATTCTCCCGTTGAGGAAGCGTGGTACGAACGTGCCTCCAACAGCTACCTGTGCAGACTGTAGAAAGAGAGGCTGCACCAGCCGAACGCTAGGTTCCCCTTCACGTGCCGCGTCCGGAACCGGAAGACGCGAATTGAACGAAGGGGTCCGCCCCCACCGGAACTGACGTCGCCCGCCTACCGGTCCGGCTTCCAGCTCCCAGCCGGCTGCATACACAGGGGGGCCCTGGACGCCTTCGTTCAGTACCCCACTGGGCGAAACGCAGGGATGAACCTCTCCAAAGACTTCCTGCTTTCCCCAAGCGAAGATTGGAGTGCGTGTAAAGGTCAGTCGAGTATTCAGCTTCCCCAGCCGACTGGACTGTTTGTTCCGTTGAAACACCCACGGGTGAACGAACAGACGACCCCATAAACTTCCTGCTTCCCCAAGCGAAGTTTAGGGTATATGGACAGTACGAACACTTCAGCTCCCCGCTGATAGGACTGTCCCGGACCGACCGATAAATGGTCGGATAGCCGAACGAGGCCGGGGCTCCGCTCGGATAGCTTTCAGATTCACCAACCGAATTCAGCCTTCAGGTTCCTTGGCGATGTCTCCCCGCCGGAGGAAACACCATAACTGAGGAACGAAGGGAGGAGGAGGCTTAAATCATGAAAATGAAGGCGGTGTTTCCTCAGAGGGGAGGAGCCGGTGTCTCTCTAAGGTGGCTGTCCTGAAAGACGATTGGGGAAAAAAAAGGTTTTTACTTTTCTTATAAAATCAATTATAATGAATTGGTTGCCTCTTTTTTCGCTACAAGGAAAAAGTGAGCCATGGTGTCAGCAACATGTAGGCGAGTCATTCTCTCCGGGATTGGGAATATGTCCATGCTTTGTATTGTGTATCCAGCCTGGGTGATCGCACCCCTCACAAAATCTTCGTTTAGAGAAAGGCAGAAAAAGGCCTTCTGCTGTACCATGTAGTAGGTATTTCCTAGGGCCCCAATGAGCACTAGGTGTCCCCCTGGTCTTAGCAGTCTTGTGATATTCTGAATAGAGCAGTGATAAGCCTCCAGGTCCTTACAGGCCGTCTCCAGACAAAGGGAGGTGATCAGGCAGTCTGCAGGAGGCACCTCTATGGGATCCACTGGATTACTCCTGGTCACATCACACTTCAGCACTTTAAGTATTCTGGACCTCAGCTTGTTCTGTTTCTCTTCCCATTTATCTCTGCTTTAAACATGGAATAGTTAAGTGGATTAATCTAGGTCTATTTTTGTGTACATTGCATACAGCATACCATGTCAGTGTAACACTTCCACGTATGTTTTGCCTCTCAAAGAGATCACAGTACTCGCCCTTGATTTTTTTTTTTTATTAAATATAAGAGAATGGCCCTGGAAGCCCTGCATAAGCAAACAACCCTGAGGTTACTGCCTGAGGTACTCCCCTATAGTAATGTGAGGAAGGTGTAATCAAAAAGTCAGGGGGAGTCAGAAAAAAAGAACAGAAAAGATAAAAACAAACCCTTATGAGTTACCTCTACAAAGTTTACTAGCATATAAAATGTATAAAAAAAATAAAAAATTAAGCATCAAATGCCAAAAGATCTCCCATATTAACCCCAACCAGCTAATTCCCTCCCTATTTTCACCCTTCCTAAGAACATTTAAAAATATTATAATACACATATATATACATACATACATACATACATACATACATACATACATACATACATACATACATACATACATACATACATACATACATACATACATACATACATACATACATACATACATACATACATACATACATACATACATATAGAAATCCATATCATTCCAAAAGGGTTCACATACTTTTTTTTTGCAATATATATATATATATATATATATATATATATATATATATATATATATATATATATATTATATACACATATATGCAAGTCAATAATTCTTAATCGTAGGTCTTCTGAGAGCTCTTTTGTGCGAGGCATCGATCACATCAGGCAATGCTTCATGTGAAAAGCAAACCCAGAACTGGTGTGTGTTTTTTATAGGGCAGGGCAGCTGTAATCAACACCTCCAATCTCAGCTCATTGATTGGACTCCAGGTGGCTGATACCTCACTCTAATTAGCTCTTGAGATCTCAGTCTGGGGGTTCACATACTTTTTCCACCCGTACAGTGAATGTTTACATGGTGTGTTAAATAAAAACCATGGTAACATTTAATCCTTTGTTATTAGTTTAAGCAGACTGATTGTCTATTGCTGTGACTTAGGGAGCTGGTGTAACCCTCCACCAGAGTCCCCTACTCCATGCCCATCTATCTGCACAAAAACAATATATTGAAAATATAACTAATAGGACCTGCCTGTACCCTGAAGGGCTAGCACCCCACCTTAAAACCACAATGTGTGAAGGAGGTGCTAGAGCTCTACAAAATATAAGCTGGAATCCTGGGCCTGCCTATAGAGCCAAGACCACATATAAACTAGGAAAATGCTGATGGATATCAAGTCCGTAGATATCAAATCCAGTTCCATAAACCATAGTGTAAGCCATATGGAGACAATGGACTTGAGTAAAAGGAAAAATATTGAGCTTCATATCCTGGGATAGCGTGATGTGCCCGTGGGCTGCTACATAGCCATGTGAGAGTCTATAGCTATATCCAAATAAAATATCGACATCCGCTGTTAGTGTCAAGCTGTTATAGTCAAAGCTGTAGGGACCGTGATGTAAATAGCAGGAGCAGTCCATCCAACCCAGAGGAGTATAGTATGCTATAGACTAAGGTTTATAAAAAGGTCTGGCCTGCAGGACTTGGGTGGTCCCAAGTGGTGGGCAGCCTATTCCCGTGTCAACACACAGCTGATAGGACCATAAGCAGAAACACCTAGGGGTCTGTAATGTCTATAGTACTCATGGTCCTCATCCATCCAATATCCACTCACTGGGGCCCATTACAAGATTTGTACTTCTGCACTATCCCCACCCCAGTAGTAATGGATGGCTCTGATGGAGTCACTTACAAAATGCAAGGGGGCAACTCTCGATTCACTCAAACTGATTTTTGACCCATCAATATTTGTAAATTATACAACGTGGCCATTGTACTGTAAAGTTTGTGAGGCCCTGACCTAAATGAAAAAAATAAAATGATAATCTCAGATATCCAGGGTCTGGTGTTCTATTCACATGTGTGAGGGCCATCAAGCTAAGATCAATAGATCTCTCTAATGTGCTCAGAAAGTTCTATATGGCAATGGATTTAAAAGATCACCACATGGGTTATAATCAATCATTCCAATGTAAGGCAAATAATCCACAAGTGATAATTGCTACTTTCTCTAGGATTGGCTGGCACAGCAAATTCAAACCAAGAGCTGACCATCTCATCCCAAAAGAAGTCTCAAATTACCTCAAAAACGTAAACACAGGATGTTCAGGTATCTCTTACAACAATTGGGGTCAAAGTGCATGCATCTAGAATCAGAAAGAGTAGGCAGGTTTGAAAAAAATATATATAAAAAAAAAAAAAAAAAAAAAAAAAAAAAAAAAAGAGAAAGGAGGAGGATCTAATGTTTGCCTATTCAAATATGTTGAACAATTCAGCAAAATTCCATGGGGTATACTTTTTACGTATTACATTACATACCCATTTCCCTCAATCTCACAGACAGTCTTCACAATTTCTGACCAATCAAAAGCCTCTGGGTCATTTTCCAGCCACTTCTCAAGCTCCTGCCGGTTTTGGTCTGTGAAATCCGAGGCAATGATAGAGGGAAAAGATTCACAGGCAGACAGGAGTTGGTAGATGGTAGGTCCGCTGCCAATGTCAATTAAAACATCTCCTTGGATCCCTCCTGTAATAAAAGCCAACTTTAAATTGCAAATTAGGTGAACTGTTGGACCAATAAAATAATAAATGTGTTTATCACAACACTACACTGGAACAATGCTATCAAATCAGTGGCCTAACTAGAACCTTCAGGGCCCCAGTGCAATAAACCATGAAGGGCCCCCCTGACCCCTGGCTGGGGCCCCTTCTCTCTGAGCCCAGGGCAGAGCGCCAGGGTCCAGATGAAGTACAACTTTTGTGACCCTAGTAGTTCTACCACTGGTGTCAGTGGCTTTTAATATTTTAATTTTTTTTAGACTATACGCCGTACACGGCATCAAATTGGTCTGCATGGCTGTTGTCCCAGAAGGAAGCCTCTTCTAAAGATGATGCACAAGAAGGCCCGCAAACGGTTTGCTGAAGACAAGCATACTAAGGACATGGATTACTGGAACCAAGTCCTGTGGTCTAATGAGATCAAGATAAACTTATTTGGTTCAGATGGTGTCAAGCGTGTGTGGCGGCAACCAGGTGAGGAGTACAAGGACAAATGTCTTGCCTACAGTCAAGCATGGTGGTGGGAGTGTCATGGTCTGGGGCTGCATGAGTGCTCCTGGCACTGGGGAGCTACAGTTCATTGAGGGATCCATGAATGCCAAATGTACTGTGACATACTAAATCCGAGCATGATCCCCTCCCTTCAGAGACTGGGCCGCAGGGCAGTATTCCAACATGATAACGGCCCCAAGCACACCTCCAAGATGACAACTGCCTTGCTAAAGAAGTTGATGGTAAAGGTGATGGACTGGTCAAGCATGTCTTCTAAACCCTGTTGAGCATATGTGTGGCAGTCTCAAAACCAAAGATGGAAAAGCACACCTTACACCAGCTCCGTGATGTCATCATGGAGGAGTGGAAGAGGACTCCAGTGTCAGCCTGTGCAGCTCTGTTAAACTCCATGCTGTTGTTAAAGCAGTGATATAAAAAAGTCCCTTAAGAAAATCAAGTTCTTTAAGTGCACTGTGTTCGCCGGACACAGTGCACTATGGGAAGTGCCACGTCAGCGCAATCACGAGATTGCAGAGGCGGCACTTCATTTCATTTTGACCTGCTTTGCGGCGCAAGCCAAAGCACTGAAGAGCTTCCGCCCATAGTACCACTACGGACAGGAGCTTTGTTGTTCAACTTAAGAGATTACTTCCAGTTTCCCCCGTTCCTCAATGTACAGATGATGTAAATGATTTGGCTGTCACACTTTGATGCGACTTCAGAACCAAGGAATGTTTGTTGATTATCATTGATGTTTTTAATACTCAAATTTTCAAGTGTGTATACATGTGTGTTTTTTGTAATTAAAATGAATTATTTTATCTACGACTGTTTACTACAGCTGGTATATGGTACCAATTAAAATCCCTTATAGCCCCTTCCCTTCAAAAAATGTTTTACTGTTCCTGTGCAGCCAGTGGGCATATAGAAGATCAAAGGTTCCTGTTCTCTCATCAGTAAGGATTAGGGATGAGCCGAACACCCCCCCGGTTCGGTATGCACCAGAACTTTCGAACGGACCCCAAATTCGTACGAATGTTAGAACCCCATTGAAGTCTATGGGACTCGAACGTTCGAAATTAAAAGTGCTAATTTTAACGGCTAATATGCAAGATACTGTCCTAAAAAGGGTTTGGGGACCTGGCTCCTGCCCCAGGGGACATGGGTCAATGCAAAAAAAAGTTTTAAAAACGGCCGTTTTGGCGGGAGCACAGATTTTAATGACGATTAAAGTGGAAAGAAAAGTGAAATATTCCTTTAAATATGGTGCCTGGGGGGGGGGGGGGTGTCTGTAGTATGCCTGTGAAGTGCCACGTGTTTCCCGTGTTTAGAACAGTCCCTGCACAAAATTACATTTAACGGAAATAACACCATTTAAAACTGCTTGCGGTTTTAATGTTATATCTGGTTCCTGCAATATGGTTGAAAATCATTGAGAAAAATGGCATGGGTAGCCCTCCCTGCCCATTACCAGCCCCTTTGGGTCTTGTACGCATATTAAGGGGAACCCCGTACCCATATTAAAAAAAGGAAATGCGTGTGGCCCCCAGGCCCTATATACTCAGAACAGCAGTATACAGGCGGTGCAAACAAGACAGGGACTGTGTAGGTTTGTTGTGTTAAGTAGAATCTGTTTGTAATTTTCAACTGGTACATTTTTAAAGTGTAGCTCCAGTCCAAAAAACATTTTTTAAGCTTTTTGGAAAACATAGGGAAGGGTTATCACCACTGTATAATTTGTTTTGTCGTCCATCTTTTTTCATCTCACTTGCTGTTGTCTCCTTCCGTTTGCAAGTAGGAGATGTTTGTAAGTTGGATGTTTGAAAGTAGGGGCCTGCCCTATATGCTCTGCAAAAATGGCGGAACAAGGTGTTGGTTTTGCCACAACATTGTAAGCCCTGAAAGTGACTCTTGGTGGGCGCTGGAGCGCCCTGCTGTGAACGATTATATCAAGAATTGTAATTACATGCCATTGTTGAACAGTGGTAGAAAAATTACCCTTTGGTGGTTGTGGTGCTGGTGCCACAACACTAAGTCCTCACAGTTACTCTGGGTGGGCACAGGAACGGGCCCTCCTGTGAAATTTTATATCAAGAATTGTAATTACATGTCCCTGTTAAACAGGGGCAGAAAAATTGGGCTGATGGCATCACCCAGAAACAGAAATGTTCTTCCAACATATCATCGGAGGAGGAAGAGGATAGACAATCAACATAACAGGACAGTCACTCAGCATCAGCATAGGCATTCTTGAAGGGATGTGATATTTCAAAAAAAATTATTTGGTTACATCAGCTTCAGGTGCTTGGTAGCTGTGGGTGATCCAAGACTGATTCATCTTGAAGGTCAGTCGATCAACTGATTCGGTAGACAGCCGCACCCTGTGATCGGTAACAAAGCCACCAGCAGCACTGAAGGTGCGTTCCGAAAGAACGCTGGATGCAGGACAGGCCAGTAGCTCAATTGCATACTGTGCAAGCTCTGGCCAGTGATCCATCCTCAAGACCCAGTAAGCCAGAGGATTTTCGGTGGGAAAGGTGTCCAAGTCTGACCTTGCCCCTAGGTATTCCTGCACCATGTAAATCAGACGCTGGCGATGGTTGCTGGAACCGATCATACCTTGGGGCTGCGGACTAAAAAATTGTCTGAAAGCATCAGTCAGATGGCCACCTTCTCCACCACTCCTTCTGACCGATGGCTCAGCAACACGTTGTCCAGGACCAGGAGTTTGTAACCTCCCAGTCTCTGGGAACGTGTTGCACAGACCTTTCTGCAAGGCCTCCCGGAGAGGTCTCATCCTCTGCTCCCTCTGCAATGGCAAGATAAGGTCGGCAACCTTACCCTTGTACCGTGGATCAAGGAGAGTGGCCAGCCAGTAATGGTCCCTCTCCTTGATCCGAAGAATACGAGGATCCTTCCGCAGGCTTTGCAGGATCAGGGAGGTCATGCAGCGTAGGTTAGCTGAGGCATTCAGTCTGGAGTCCTCTGGCTCACTAAGGACAACATGATCCGCAGCTACCTCCTCCCAGCCACGTACAAGTCCACGTGTTTCTTGGGACTGTAAATCATTCCTACAAGACTGCTGCTGCTGCTGAGTGCCAGCCTCCACCTCCATGCTGACACAATCATCCTCCTCCTCCTCTTCATCCTCTTCCTGTGTGATGGGTGGCACAGCAGGAACACTGTCTGGATAAAGGGGGCCTTGAGAGGCAAGGAAGTCCTCCTCTTCCTGCCTCTGTTCTGCCTCAAGTGCCCTGTCCATTATTCCACGCAGCGTATGCTCCAAGAGGTGGACAAGAGGTACAGTGTCACTGATGCATGCACTGTCACTGCTCACCATCCTTGTGGCCTCCTCAAACGGTGACAGGACAGTGCATGCATCCCTGATCATGCCCCACTGGCGTGGTGAGAAAAAACCAAGCTCCCCTGACCCTGTCCTGGTGCCGTAGTCGCACAGGTACTCATTGATGGCCCTCTGCTACGTGTGCTGCAGCATGGCCAACGTTGAGTTCCACCTGGTGGGCATGTCACATATAAGGCGGTTCTTGGGCAGGTTCAGCTCCTTTTGGAGCTCAGCCAGCCGAGCACAGGCATTAAATGATCGGCGGAAATGCACACAGACTTTCCTGGCCTGCTTCAGGACATCCTGTAAGCCGGCGTACCTGCCCAAGAAGCGCTGCACCACCAGGTTAAGGACGTGAGCTACACAGTGCACATGGGTCAGTTGTCCCTGTCGGAGGGCGGAGAGGAAGTTGGTGCCATTGTCGCAAACCACCATTCCTGGCTTAAGCTGGTGTGGCGTCAACCACCTCTCGGCCTGCCCCTGCAGAGCTGACAAAACATCCGCCCCAGTGTGGCTCCTGTCCCCCAAACAAACCAGCGCAAGCACGGCATGGCATCGTTTTGCCTGCGTACTTGCGTAGCCCCTGGAACGCCTACGGAGCACCGCTGGTTCTGAGGACAGAGCACTGGAAGAGGCCATGGAGGAAGAAGAAGAGGAGGGGGTGGAGGAGAGAGGTGTGTCACAACCAATAGTAGCATTTTGGAGGCGTGGTGGCGGAACAACCTCCAACACTACTGCACCTTGTCCTGCATCCTTCCCAGCTGCCAGAAGAGTGACCCAATGGGCCGTGAAAGACAGGTAACGTCCCTGTCCATGCCTGCTGGACCATGAGTCAGCGGTAATATGCACCTTACCGCTGACCGCCCTGTCCAGCGAGGCAAGGACATTGCCTTCCACATGCCGGTAGAGAGCCGGAATCGCCTTCCGTGAGAAAAAGTGTCGTTTGGGGACCTGCCACTGAGGAACCGCACATTGTACAAACACACGGAAGGGGGCCGAGTCTACCAACTGAAAAGGCAGCAGTTGAAGTGCTAGCAATTTAGCCAAGCTAGCATTCAACCGCTGGGCATGTGGATGGCTGGGAGTGAACTTCTTTCGCCGGTCCAGCAGCTGGGGCAGGGACATTTGCCTGCTATAATCGGACGTGGGTGTACTGCTAGCAGAGTGCCCGGAAGCCCTTGGCTGTGACACACCTAATTCTACACCTTCATTCCTCTCAGAGCAGGTTTCAGAGAGGACTGAAGGTCTAGTGGGGTTGGAGATGCCAGCTGATGAGGAGCAAGGAGAGAGCCGCTTTGTTCTTTGGTGTGGGTCTTTGAGGTACGCTTGCCAACGAGCTGCATGGCAGGTCAACATATGTCTGGTCAAGCATGTGGTGCCCAAGCGGCTGATGTTTTGGCCACGCGAGATACGCTTGAGACATATGTTGCAAATAGCAGCGGTGCGATCTGATGCACTCGTCTCAAAAAAGGCCCACACCAAGGAACTTTTAGCATAACGTGCAGAGGCAGCGCCCTGCACAGGCGGAGCTCTGCGGTGTGATTCAGTCAGTGTGCTGCCCCTAAGCTGGCCCCCGGAGGGCATCCTGCCTCGTTGGACATGTGCCTCCTCCTCCTCCTCCTCCCACATGGAGTCAGTGCCCTCATCATCCCCTCCCTCTTCATCGCTGTAGCAAACCTGGCAGTATGCTGCAGCTTGTGGAACATGACTGCCAGATTGCTGTCCTTCTTGAGCATCCCCTCTCTCTGCATTCACGCTACTGCCTTCCTCTAGCTGAGTGTCATCATCAGAGGCTACAAAACACTGGGCATCCTCCTGGAGCATGTACCCACCACTGTGCTCAAAGAGTTCAGGAGACTCCTCAGGAGGACGTGGTGGGTCTAAGGAAGGAGTCACTGATGATGACATTGAGAGGAGGGAAGACTATGCGTTGGCAGCTGCTTTGCTGGTACCCTGAGACTGGGTGAGAGAGGATGAGGAGGATGAAGAGGGCTTGGTCATCCACTCTACCAAGTCGTTGGCATGTTGCGGCTCAACATGTCCAGCTGCCGAAAAGAAGGACAATCGTGTCCCATGGCCACGTGCTGATGACAATGCACCGCGTCCACGACCAGCACTGTTGTCTCTAGACACAGAGCCTGCTTGCCCTCTTTTATCGGCTCGTGCCTGTCTGCCTCTCCTTGCTGGCCTTCCAGACATGGTAATGGCCTGAAGGGAGTTGGGTAAAAAAGCAGTTGGGTAGTGTATATTGTGCTAGAGGCACACAACACCCACTAACTCCTGCAGATGCCTTTTTTATAGAACACCAGAGATAAAGGGGTATATACAGATGTATACTGTGCTGTGCTGGAGGCACACACAACTTCCAATAACTCCTGCAGATGGCAAGTGGGCTCAAATAGAGAAGAGCTATGTAGGTGGATATAGCGGTATGTACTGGGTACAGAGCACGCAGACAGCACGCACTAGCTCCTAACACTACTGACTGCAAGCTCTATTATAAAAGATAGCTCACTAGCTATATAGGTGAGGTGAATATAGCGGTGTATACTGCGGTCAGGGCACGCAGACAACAACCACTACACAACAGCAAGATCGAAAATCGTCTGAAAACGATCGGTGTGTACTGTGTTGAAGGTACACAGAACACCCACTGCTTCAGATGCCAACACACTACACAAGGCCGAAGCGCTGGCGGCCTTATATAGTGTGGGGCGTGCACTACACAGCCTGAGCTATGATTGGCCACAGGCATCCTGCCTGTGGCCAATCATGGCTCTCCTCGCTGCTGGTGCTGCGATTGGCCAAGCATGCGGGGTCACAGTGCATGCTTGGCCAATCATGAGCCAGCAATGCACTGCGCCATCGCAGTGCATTGTGGGCCGTGAGCGCCACACGAATTTGGTGCGAACGGACCAAAAGGTTCGGACTTCGCCGAACGGACGAACAGCCAATGTTCGAGTCGAACACGAAGCTCATCCCTAGTAAGGATGCATTGTATATCCTAATACATGAGAAAATTAACCACTTCAGCCCCAGAAGATTTTACCCCCTTCCTGACCAGAGAACTTTTTGCGATTCGGCACTGCGTCGCTTTAACTGACAATTGCACGGTCATGAGAGGTTGTATCCAAACAAAAATTGACGTCCACAAATATGTGTGGCAGAAAACTAACACCGCACATCACTGTGAACACACCATCCCCACCATGAAATATAGTGGTGGCAGCATCATGTTGTGAGGATGCTTTTGTTCAGCAGGGACAGGGAAATTGGTCAGTTAATAGGAAGATGGATGGTGTCAAACACAGGGCAATCGTAGAAGAAAACTGTTGGAAAAGAAGAATATTTTTAACAAAAACCTGTTAGCGTCTGCAAAAGACTTGAGCAGGGCAGAGGTTCACCTTCCAGCAAGGACAATGACCCTAAAACATACAGCTAAGGCTACAATGGAATGGTTTAGAGCAATATATATTTAAATGTTAGACTGGCCCAGTCAAAGTCCAGACCTAAATCCAACTGGAAATCTGTGGCAAGACTTGAAAATTGCTGTTCACAGACACGCTCCAGCCAATCTGACAGAGCTTGACCTATTTTGCAAACAAGAATGGGCACATTTCAGTCACGGTGTGCAAAGCTGGTAGAGACATCCCCAAAAAGACTTACAGCTGTTATTGCAGTGAAAGGTGGTTCTACAAAGTAATGCACACTACATTTTTTCATAAATTTGTAATTTTTTTTTTTTTACATAGTTACATAGTAGGTGAAGTTGTAAAAAGACACAAGTCCAACCTGTGTGTGATTATAGGTCAGTATTACATTTAATATCCCTGTAGGCTGCAGTCATCCAGATGCTTATCTAATAGTTTTTTGAAACCATCAAATGCCCCCCCCCCCCCACTGAGACCCCTGCCTGTGGAAGGGAATTCCACATCCTTGCCACTCTTACAGTGAAAAACCTGCTGCCTAATCCCTATTGTGGGGCCACCAGTATGGTATTTGTAAAATTTAAATCATATCACCTCTCAAGCGCATCTTCTCCAGAGAGAATAATTTCAGTGCCAATAAGACCCCCACATCTCACCTCTAGGCTGGGAAGCCTGAAATAAAAAAAAAAAAAAGGATGGAGGGAGGGAACCTGACTTCGATTGTATCGGTGAGTCGGTAGAAGCACTGGCGGGGGGGTCCCCTCTTGCCTCCCGTAAGAAAGATCAAGCAGCGGAACAGCCACTATGATCATTCTTATGGTGTAGGGAATCACTGGCTGAAAAAGCTGAAATCTGAATGTAACTGCAGGCATCATTCAGATATCCCCGCACAAAGGCAAGGGCATTATATGACGGTGGGCGGGAAGTGGTTAAAACGCATTTAACACAAAGTTGTTCATTTATACAATATTTCTAACACATGGCATGTACATATCAAAAATGACACCACTAAATAGATTCTCCTACTCCTAAGTATGGCAATACCACATGTGCGAGAGGCAGAGTACGGCAAGGTATCGCTGAGTATTGAGGGATGGCTGAGTCTGGATGGATGGGACTGCATTTGTCACAGAGCTGCGCTGTGGGCACTAAAGATCCAGCCCACAGTGCTACTGCCATCCGACCAACAAATGAAAGTATATAGTAGGAATGGATGCTTAAGCGCCGTTTACAAAATATGAATAACCACATTCAAAAAGTATAAAATGTGTAAATTAAATGCATTTAGTTAAGTAAAACCACAAGAAAGACCTCAGTACAATGGCGGCTTGTCAGTTTTTCTTTAGGAGGGGGGTGACAAACAAGCATCTCCCCCCTTCTGGGAGCACCGACATGGGCCTGCGGTCAGGCAGGCTGTGGTGTCCTCTCCTCTCCCTGTGTGCGGGCAGCGGCTCTGGTGCTTTGCCCAATTGGAAAAATAGGCCTCCTGATTGGCAGGAAGGAACTTTAGGCCCAGTTCACACTGATGCGAGTTCATAACAAAATGCGATGCGTCAAAAACACTTTAAATGCGCATGTCATCCCTAAAGTCACTGTTTTCAATGACGGTCATTCACATACATGCGTTGCGATTCCTCTACGAATGTGATGCAATAAAAAAAAAGAAAAAAAAAAAAGAAAGACCTTGTGCAAGTTTACTGCGTTGCATTGCAAATTTCCATATAGACAGAAATCAATGTAAATCGTTCTTGAATCGCATTGATGGTTCACATATGTGCGAATTCATCACCTCCAGCTCTTCCTCCCAGTACTGCCCCCTCACTTCCTGTTCATATGCAAACAGATAAGATGGCCCCCAGGCATCGGAACAGCATCGACAATGAGGAGTTCAGACTGGTCTGTGACAGGCCATAATATTATTAGATATATAGATATATCTATCTATATATCTATCTATCTAACACACACACACACACACACACACACACACACACACTGTATACCTGAATATAAAAATAATGCCCAGAAGAGCAGAGGCTGGGAAGAAATTTGTAAAACTTTGTATGCAGCCTGGGAAGTCTTCACACCTCAAGTTTTCAAACATAAAACGTAAGTACATATTTATTCATCCCACTGACCAACAACATAAGGGCATGCATCCCACTGAACAGCAGTGTAAGAAGCATATTTCACACTGACCACCAATTAATTGTTTATGTTTTGATTACAGAAGAACTCATATGTACTAGGTGGCAAAGCCTTAAAAGATACACTTCAAATACACCAAAATCTGGAGCATGAAGCACAAAGTGGGTCTGGTGCCACCCCAAAGCGTCCATATGCCTTTGCCAGATTCCTTGATTTTCTTAAGCCAGTTCTAGAATTAAGCAAGTAAGTTGTTTTCATACAAGAATAGGTCACTCTACCATCTCTATAAAAAGTTTCCTTCTGCCACTATCATCTTCATGCTTAGAATTTCATGTGACAATTTTTGTATTTCAGTACAGAAGCAAGTTGGGAAGAGGAGGAGGAAGAGGAGCATGTTGCTGTTGATGTAGACAAGGGAGTATCATTTGCTTGCACAAACCAAGAGGATTCATCATCTATGGAGGTAGAGGGTGACACAATCGAGGTACATGAGTCATCTACTCAGGAGCAAGATAATGAGTGTAGCACTGACCCCCGAAGGAGCTGCTGGTTTGGGCCTGCACTCTGCCAATAAACCCCACTAACTTGACTCAGTCCCCTTGACACAGCTGTGGTGCAATACACTACATTATACCTGTATTGACACGTCAGGGTCCACTGGCGCCACCTGCGGGGGGGGGGGGGGGACACTCCACACAACAGGGTACTTAAGCAAAGTATATTTTACTATAAGTATTGACAAACAGGTGGTTACAATAATTGTGCTGTCATCCCAACATAGAATGACAGAATAACTTGATATAAAAATGTATAAACCAATTACAAGGGAGCTCCCCCTACTTGTATAACTATGTGTAAGATCTCACTTAAAGTACTCAGTCTTTTTGGTCTTCTTGTCTTCACTAGCAATGATAATTCCTTATAATTTGTAATCCAAGGGTTAAAGTAATTAAAGCTGTTTCAAAGGTGATCCTAGTGCTGGTTCCGCAATTATAATACAATACTGGAGATGTGATAGTAAGTAGGCCTTATGCCTGCCTAGTGTCAGTTGCTATACTCCTCCTCCGTGGGACTATGGATCCCAGCGAACCTGTATATAAGTCTGACTAGGTGCAAAGTTAATAAACTGTGGGCCACAACCCGCTCATCAACTGGATCAAAAGCTCGGTATGGTAACTTTGGTCCGGTGTTTGCAGCTTGCTTCTAGGCCATCCGGCTCTGTCACTCTGTTCCGTTACAATAGGTGGACCTGGTCTTCCAATGCTCAAACAAGTGCCTCTGGCTCCTCCCAATCCGATCACTGTGTCTCTGGCACTTCACGTCACTCACACAACTTAGCAGGGTTGCACTCCACAAGGGCAATAGACAGCTTCCTCCGGGAGGCCTCCTCACAAGCCCTCACAGACAGGCCATGCGTTCCCAAGAGACCCAAGATGGCCGCTCGGGCTCCTTTTATGTCCTACCCAGCATGCACTGTCAGAGGGTGTCCTTGGGTAGGTCACCTGGCATCCTGGGTAAAAAGGTCAACTCTCCAGAGTAAATAACAGTCACTTCCTGTAAATAGTTCAATGCTTGGGAGAGCAAAAATTCATTTAAAGTCCAATATCAGTGTTTGGCCGCTAGATGGCGCCAAACACCAAGCCATAGAAACGTCCATAGACTGTCATTATAAATTTTAATACAATTTAATAGGCAAGGATACTGACATTTCTACACCTTCCAATGGAAGGCAAAGGCAAACATCTACCTCACGCAGGAAGCGAAGCAGCAGAACAGGTGGAAGACCCAGACAAGACAAACTACTCCACAGTGTCAGGGATCACTGAACAAAATCTATGTCCAGCGATGCCCTCATACTATTTTTGCCCTAAGTTTGGTGCCTCTTCTCAAAGAGGTCTTGCTAGACATGAGGATTGCAGTGCAACATTGCATACATTCCTTCACTATGCCATGCCATGTTTCTGTGACATTTTTTGAGTACTAGTACTCTCGTGCAATAACTGCCATTTCTTCTGCCTCAAACCCTTATCCTTCTAGTTTTGCTGACCACTCAAGCATGTATGGAGACCCCCAAATCAAAAATCCCATTCCTTCACTAACTTGCTCATTAATGACCCCCCCAAAGTAGAACCCCGGATATGACAAGAGTAATGGAACTTAGACCATGCGACTCAACTCTTCACCATTTCCCACAACAATGCAGACCACCACAGCTCTATAATAAAATGGCATCCATGCCAAACCACAATATACTTGTGTCAAGACCTATGGAACAGCTCAAACCAATCAAATTCAGAATATGGCCCCACTCCCCACTTATTAAAGATGGCACGTTGTTAATACATGTTGGATTTGTTTATGTTATGTTTTATATTTTTTTGTGAATTTGAACAGTTTATTCAGATATTTGTTCATATCTGGATGGGTTAACATAGGAAAGAGATTGAAAAAAAATAAAAAATAAAAAGAGATTAGGATGAGAGGGGAGATGAACCAAGAATGTAAGGGCATGCATCCCACCTCTGAGCACCAATGTCAGGGCATGTGTCCCACCTCTGACTAAAATGTAAGGGCATGCATCCTACTGACCATCAATGTAAGGTCATGTATCCCACCTCTGACCAAAATATAAAGGGCTGTGATGCGATTTTGCAATATGGGCCCCAGAGTGAACCACCGGATAGAGCGATAATATCCCCGCTTGCACTTTTGAGGCAAGTAACGCCTGAGCAACAGAGTGTTGCAACTTTTTTGAATTTATAGATGTCTACCTATTAAAGGACACTGCCCCCTTCATGTTGTTAACCATATTGGATTTGTTTACGCAATGTAAAACTTTTTGGTCCATACCAACTTTTCAGGTCCGTGTGCATTATGCAGTGGGATACATGTACAAGAGGAGGAGGAAGAGAGAGAGTACGAGAGTGAGGTGGAGGTTTTGGTGCTTCTTTTTGTACAGAAAATGTGAAAACGTCCACTATGTCCATGTGTGTTAAAAGGGTAAAGAAACAGATAGGAAGTTAGAGGGTCAGAGGAAGTTAGACTTGAAAGAAGAGATCGAGTGAGGTGAGAGAAAGGGAAAGATAAAAAGGGAGACAGAGTATTGTCTCCTCGTTACTCGTTATGTGGTTCTTTATAATGTTTGAAGTTTGATTGTTTCCCAAAAATGTTAAAAAAAAAAAAAAAAATATGCAATTACACGAAGATTAAAACTAAAAAAGACATTTTTTGAAGACAACTATGTTTTGACATCTGTCGGCATTGCTTACTATGGTGCAAATCGGTACAGCTTACCTCCTGGAACCTATAAACAAAATTGTAAGTATATTGCTTATCGATGTGTATTTGTCTATTGATGCCCAGATTGTAGATGTTTCGGGGTTAAGGTTCATTTTGAAGTTAGTGTTACGGAAAGTTAGGGTTAAGGTTCTCTGTAGTGAGGATATGGTATGGGAAGATTGATATGTACACAACACACCCTGTAAAATATTGACACTCATGTGAACAGTATCAAACTCAATTTTTTTATTTTTACAGATGAAAATTGACACCATGCAAAATATGTGAAGCAGAGTACAGCATTTTAACCTATTGCATTGAGCTTCCACAATAGCTGCCCATTTGCTGAAATAAAGTACCCTGAAGTAATGGCGAACATTTTCCCCACTGTAGTTCCACAGGTTGTGATCCACATTGGATCTTCAAGGTCATGCATTAAAGAGTCCTCAAATGGGTACCCATCTCGAGCACAAACAATTGTGCAATACACATGCTGCTTGCACTGCACCAATGGCATGCGCCATACTAAGGCCGATAGGCGAGTGCAGGAAACGACACTTATTGGCAAGTATGCCAAAAGCACACTCCACGTCTTTCCCTTGACAGTCTGTAATTGAATACCCTCTGAAGTGGAAAGTCCCGTTTACATATGGCCGTAGAAGGCGATCAGAAATAGGGAATGCCTCATCCCCAAAGACATAAGGCTCCAGGAGGTAGATTTATTCTAGGAAGTGGGAGATTATCAGGAAGATTTAAATCATCAGGGAGTTTTCTCAAAGCATCTTGCCAAAAGAAGAAAAGCGAGAAGATGCTGGCGTCAGAGCTAGAGGCGATTCAGTTCGCATTGTGCGCTATATAAGTATTTAATTCATTCATTCATTCAGAGCTACTTCCATATGATCCTATGGCCACTGCCATTAGGACAAATTATATATATATATATATATATATATATATATATATATATATATATATATATATATATATATATATATATATATATATATATATATATATTTTATATAAAAAATTTTATAGTTAAAATACTATGAGCCACTATGAACTGGGCTGATTATTCTGACGTGCTTTCCATCTATTGCACCCACACAATTTTAGAAATTGCACTGCTCCCAAAAAACTTTGGCAATTTTTTGCCCAGTCTTCCCTAGTCAGCTTCTTCATCACCAAATCCTTTAAAACTAGCCAGATAGCTGCACAATAGAACTCACGGTCGATTTGCCCAGCTTGAATTTGTATTGTAAACTGGTGAAAGAATTGCCAGTAGCCAGGTACCTGAAAGGAAGGAGGAGGATAATTGTGTGTTTACTTTTTTCAGTTTTTGCTCTAAGTTAGGTAGAGATGGGGCGTCGTAGTCTATGCTACACCTACATCACATACATGAGGCCAAAGTGTAGATGAGCTGTTGTCGAAACTGAAAAATATATTCTGAGGTAACAGATAAGGAAGTGGGGTGAAAAGGGGGAAAATTAGGATAAGGGGGAGAAAGGGAGGGAGATTGTATACAGAGCAGAGGGATGTATTGGGTTATGGAGGGTGAGGGATAGAGGGGGTGAGAGATAGATGGGTGGAGTAGAGGGATATTGGGGTGGGATGTTCGGATTTCGGTTAAGGTTAGGGATTGGGAGGGGGGGGGGATGGAGGAATGGGGAGAAAAAGTATAACTTTCATAATTGCTCATCTGTCCTCTCTCCTCCCTATTTGCAATTACAGGTGTACCCAGTATCTTCTGATTGACAGCATCATCATCCTCATTCTCTTCTGCCTGGCTTTCTTTTTTTTATAATGACTGCAGCAGTAGCAGTAACTACTGCTACCATAACCAAAGCCAATGAATTGTACATTCTAACACTATCCCACACTGCTCTCCCCAAAAACCAGGAAGAGAACAGGAAGTTTTTTTTTTTTTTTTTTTTTAACACCTCAGCGCATAACACTGGGTTCCATTGGCCAGACATGAAATCGCAGTCGCCTCCCAAAATGACAACTAATTCCAGTAGAATCACAGTAAATGCGCAACAAACATGTAATGAATTTGCAGAGAAGATTCACAATGCAAGCGTGTCATAATCACACTAAATTCGCAAGGCATCATATACATCTCTGTTACTCCTGAAGAGTACGTGCGATGTTTGTAAATTTTGTTTTTCCTAAGACTGTAGTTGGGTCTTGGGGTTAATTGCTTTAAAATGGTGGTTTTGGCATCAGTTTGGCTGGACTGTAATATGTTCTGCCTGGTCATAGGTGTAGGTATCACCTTTGACAGGCATTGGAACACAGTCTGGTTGGACGCATTGGGTACCAATCTCTCTCTTGGAGCCAATCAGTGGGTGTGTTGTCTCGCTGTGTATTCCGGGACAGGGTACTTAAGGTGCTGAAGTCACATGGTTCGGGGTTTCGGTCGAGAAGTATGTTCTGACTCCATGGTCCTTGTCCTCCTGACCAGCCCCCAGAGGCTCTCATGGCCTGGGGTGCAGATCCATCAGTTTCTGAGTCTCGGGACTGGCTAGCCCGAGGCACAGTAACTGGAAGGAGGATTCTAAAGTGGTCCGGTGGCGTCTCAGGTTTGGAGAGGCCCAGCAACTCAACAAGCAACCAGGGGAGGACTCTTTAGAAGATGGCCACGCACGAGGCTGACTGCTCGGTAAGAGCCTGGAAACGGAGCTGCAAGGACACTAATCGAATCCGCATTTTTTACGGTATCGCCGGACCAGCTGCAAGATACTGGTACTGTAAGGAAGTTCCCAATTTCATATTCCGGCTACAACTAAGTTCCTGTGAGAAACTTTCAGCGTTCATCTAAAGTTTTGCAACCAAGTCTGTGGCAGAAACTTCGCTAAGCTAAAATTACTTGTAGTCAGAGTCTTCGCTTGGAAATACGACAACCCTAACTACCAAGACCTGTGGTGTGCATTGGCCTAACTGGTCAGTATGCCTAAAAGAGGGCATACCCTGAATGGATATGTAGGAAATGTAAATGAAATAACGAAAGCATGGGGGAACGGGTGGGAGGGAACCCAGAAATGAGCTGACGAAGGCTCCTATGGAGGAGGAGGAGGGATGTAAAGCCCTCAGATTCTTCCTACAAATTCAGGCTAGCCTGCGGCCAGCCTTCCAACTTGTAGTCAGAGGCTTCACTTGGAAATACAATAACACTAACAAGACCTGCGTTGTGCTTTTGCCTAGCTGGTCAGTGTGCCTAAAAGAGGGCAAAGAGAGACATGAAGTAAGTGTGATGTGAAAGCTACAAAGAAGGGCCAGCAAATGCGAATGCCCGGATGACTACAGAAAAGGAGGTGATATGCATGTAGCTGCTAAAATGGAGGATCTCCAGCGCCCCATTGACCTGATGAAAAGAAGGGACCCCCTGTGCGGGACCGACAAAAAGTTGCCTCCAAGCCAGATGAATATACAGAAAAGGGGTTTAGGGTTCAAGCCTGGTTTGGCAAGTAAACTGGACATGCGAACGAACTGTTTGTAGTGAGAGGATGAAGAAAGCGCAGACCCAAGGAATGTTGCAGAGAAGGACAACTACTTTAATCCGATACCATGACTGTGGTACAGAAATATAACCACAAACCCCTGGCTTAACCCTCTATTCAAATGAAGGGAAGTTTTAGGTTTGGTAAGAGAGAACTGCACCAAGGGAAGGAGACAGGAAGTCCTAAACACCACAAAAACCTGGCCGGTAACTGGTAGCCATGCCAAAGAGAACATCCCGACTTCCCTCCCTTGACGGCTTAAAGAGGGTGAGCTGCAAAAATGGACAGACTGACAGGAGTTTGTAGGTCCTGAAATGCTGGTTACCCGATACTTCATGGAATTGGCAGATGAGGCCGAATTGCTGATGCAAAAGCCAGAGACATGAACCTATGAAACCTTCCCACCCTTGTAAGAACCCCTCAGAATAATTTGGATAAGAACCATTGGCCAGAGCGATTACCCGAGACCAAGCATGTCCCCAGTTCTACATGCCACTGTAAAGAAATTCCAACATCACCTGCAGGCAGTGACGTAAGTAACGGAGTTAAAACAAAACGGAGTTACTTTAGAGGGTTACGAGTAATCTAACTGATTACTCTTCCCCTCATGGTAACTCAGTTCCCATTACTTGGGGAGAGAGGAGAAGAGAAGAGAAGAGAAGAGAAGAGAAGAGAAGAGAAGAGAAGAGAGAGGAGAAGAGAAGAGAAGAGAAGAGAGAGGAGAGGGGAAGAGGGAGAGAATTAAGTCAGCTGACACCAGATCGAGTGAAGGGGAGGGTCTCTCTCCCCATGAGCAAAGGCATCCCTGGAGGTATTCAAGTGAGTGACTGATGATTTGAATTGCAGTGCAATCGATCCATCCCAAGTCCTCCACCACCTCTGCTTCTTACTGATCCCATCCCTACCCACCCACCATCACTTCTACAACAGTGGCGATGTGGGGGGGTACGGTAGGGATGAGATCAGTGGTAGTGGGGGATGAGATCGGTAAGGGGCAGAACTGGTGGTGGTGGGAGAGGATGGCACCACCACCGCTGGAGCCACAACTAACACCTCTGCGCAAGCCGAGCGGGCCAAGATCCCCTCCATCCTGACTAACAATTGACATATAGACATGAGCGCATAAAGTACCGCATGAATCTGGGTTGAAGAATCATGCAAACGTGTGCTGTGCTGGCGGATGGAAGAGGTTGGGATGAAGTTGGGATAGCCACCTTAAAGTACTGCCCCCCCCCCCCCCCAGCTGAGGCCGGGAAAGGGGTACACCAGTGATAAACCTAAGCTATGAGTTGGTATGGACCCACCCCTTGATGATGGGATGCCATGCTCTGGAACCCCTATGCAGCGGTGGAGGAATGAATGTGAGAAGGCAGCTTCAGATACGCACAACATACCCTGATCTAAGGAAACATAAGCTAGAGAAATGAGAACAGACAACAAACACACAAAAACAACAACACCCCTACATACCTGACAAGTATGAGGTGTGGGTTCAGAAATGACAAGACCAACAGCGCGTGAATGTGAACCTAATGATGACACAAC